>NC_092227.1:7978920-7981420 GCF_036320965.1 Panulirus ornatus
ATTCATATATCGCCATTGAAGTACGGAACGTTTAAGGAACTTACGTACTAAATAATTTCCTCGTTATCGTTACCTCATACTAACGACAATCTTCGTAACTCGGTAACGCAACTAAATTCCAGATTGACTTCGTATTCTGAATTAACTCGGTTACGTAACTAAATTGACTTCGTATTTTCTGAATTATTCATTTTCTCTACTAAGACGTTTACTTGTTCTCTCCAAAACCTTATATATTTTCTCTCTGTGTCGTTCCTATGAGGCCATTTGTTTTCCTCTTCTTTCTAGGGTTAACTCGGTTAACATCCTTCCTTAAAGATAGCCTAAGGCACAGTGAGGCGAGTTCCTGGTACTCGCATCTTTAGAAACACTTGTCTCAGCGACCAGATGTATGACGCTCTCACACTGAGAGAGTCATATGTTCATACTTGCGATAAATCTTAGCCATGTATCGCCCTTAAGAATATATATATACATATGGTGGGGTGTGGACAAGGTTTTTCGCGGAAAACCATCAGAACCATCATCAACAACAAGTAACAACCCCCTCATCACAACCACATCTACTGTGATGACAGAATGGTCGGCAGGATCAGAATCCACAAAACTACTAGAGAGATGACCGGGTCATCATCGTTAAGAGAGAATATTTACACCGTCAGGACTACTACGTTCATCATCCTAAGAGCAGCTGTATCCACCAACACCGCTACGACCACCACCAGCACACTGTAACCATCCATACGAGAGTAAACGGCACGTCTCTCCTTACTCCCCCACACTCTCATCCCTCCAGTCATTATCACTGAGGTGGCCTGTGTCTCTTGTATGGAGCAACAGAATACATTTGGACGCTGGAACATCATGTCATTGTTACGTAGGGGGAACCTACGTAGAGTGTACCTCAGCGCTCCATAGTAATACCATAAAAAATCTGTTCTCAAACTTACACTCATTTCCATAGTAATCTTCGGTGTTTACAGAGCGAGAATATCACCCATCCTGTACCTACATTGAGGACATGCAAGTGTCTCTGAGGCGTTTCGTTATGACACGCATTAAATTGAAGGGGGTTTTTGACGATGCATTTGACAGGTACATTACCGAAAGCATTCTGGCCTGCTTCACGGGAGGGGCAAGTAGCATAGTGATCCTCGTGTCTCTTGTCTACACGGCGGCATGAAGTAGTGGCGACTGTGTCCACAGAGGCAGCGAGTGTCGTCGCCGCTGTTCGTTGCCTGCAAATGGCTTGGTTCACGGAGATCGCCCTGGGGATCCACTAAGCCGCCAGATATTGTTCTCCGAGATCACGACCCTGGTTTATAATGCCTTGATGAAGGCATACGTCTAGTATATATGGAGTGATGGGAATAATATTCCATACTGCTATTCGTACAGCTTTCTTTTTTTTGACGTTAATCTTGAATGAGTGGTTTATGGCGTAATGCATCCAGATGTGTGAATATGAATTTCACATGTTAGTTTTAGTGACGGATGATTATAATCATGTGTGTTTCAGTAAACTCCGCTGGGTTATGCTCATAACACTCTGTGTGTGTCTGTGTGTGTGTGTGTGTGTGTCTGTGTGTTCGCATGGATTTACGGCAGTGTGTGCGTGTCTGTGTCTCGTCCTTGTGCGTGTTCACCTCAGCATGTGTGCATGCGCGTGTGTCTACGTTCATTTCTGTGTGTACGTACGCCAAAAACGTGTGTGGACGATTATCATCTATTTCCAATTACATATTTGTACTGTACGGGGAGGGAGTTTTTAAACGCGTGTGGGGCTCACCCCCCCCCCACCTCTCTCTCTCTTTTGAACATTTATTACCATCATACAACTTCTCAAACATATATGTATGCTGTCTGTATCAACCATGTCTTCAATCGATTCATACCACCGCTCGTACACTACATAAAGTACTTCTTAATTTCTTTTTTCTTTTTTTTTTATTTCAACGCGTTTTTTATTTTATTTCATGTATCCTCTGGGTTGGTCTATCCCCCCACTTCTTTCGAAGAACGGTTCACTGTCTACGTCATCCATCTTTTTTTTTTTTTTTTTTTTTTTTGTTTTTATAAACTTACCCCTCGCTCTTCTCTCCCCCAAGGCGAGGGAGTGGAAAAATTTAAGGCCACTTACCATTCCCCGTAACTCATCTCTCTTCATTCTGGTACCCTCTTTGTTGCCCTCCTCTGCACCTTCTGTGCTTTAAGATGCGGTGTCCAAACCCGTGTGTGTGTGTGTGTGTGTGTGTGTGTGTGTGTGTGTGTGTGTGTGTGTGTGTGTGTGTGTGTCCCCTGGAAAAAGATGCAGCAGAGCTTTGACCAGGAAAATTAAAACCATCTGCTACGTAGACTTCTAATATGAGCACATCTTCGAACGCACTACGCTACGCTACTGAATTTTGATCATCTATCATACACATAAAAGCAATCAAACCCCGCATCCGTGCCATAAATCCCATAAAAAGCGAAACAAAACAAGAAAAAAATACATAAA
>NC_092227.1:7983920-7986420 GCF_036320965.1 Panulirus ornatus
CTTTTTTTTTTGTCTTCCCTATGATGACTATTCATCGTGTGTTGACCAGTCATTTCTATGTACTCTTGCTGTTCAGAGCGACTTGCATACAGCCGTGTTCATCTGGCAAGATGGAGATGGCTTAACGAAAGTCCACGTCGCCTCGATCTCTGATGGCAGAGCGAGACTGACATCATCAGCTTCACATTAAGGACACCCACCATCTACCACCACGAGACCAAGAGCGTCATCAAGTACCAACGGAGATCTACCCAGTCCCAGCCAGCCTCACCACGAACACCACCTCCACCGAAACATAAAACACCGACCCGCCAAGAATAAGTCCATCGACTCGAGCATGAGCAAATATTCACAAGCATATCAGCCCCGCCATCAGTCTCACGACCGCTTCACCGGCACGAAGAAGACACGGCAACAGCTACGTCTACACCTGCCAGCTGCCTCACCAGACCCAACACCACGAGGGGGTGTCTCACCTACACAAACGGCTGGCTGTGTCAGCATCACCAGGACCAGGACTACTTGTATCATCAACGCCAGACTTCACAGGAGCAAAAGCAGCGGGTGTAATAGTCCTAATGCTGCTGGTACTGATGACCGTATCATCACTATCCTCAATCAATAGCATCATCACTACGAACAGTACCCTACCACCATCATCAACACAGACAATGGCAGATATATGTCTGTAAATCATAACCATATTTTCAGGGCATGATACACTAAGCTGTGTACCGTACTGTTGTTCCTCGTCTAGCAAATTAGCTTATATAAGCCTCCTCCTCCTCCTTGTACATGTGTTGTGAAAGGTTGTATCATACCATCGTACTTTTCAAAAGTACTATGATTGCCTACGTCGTGCTCATTCTTATAATACTGCGAGCTGCCTGCAACGCTTACAGTGTGTCATACAAGTGCATGCACTCCTGTACGATTTTCTAGTACACAGAGCAGCCTGATGGTGGTTTACAACGTATTTCCATCGCTATATTATCCAGGCGGGCTTAGTTTCCCTCGCTGAAAACAATGAATGACTACTCTCGGTACAACGGATAACGTAAATCGGCGCTTTTTATGTGTTTTTTTTTTTTCTTTCACGAAAACTTTCATAAATCTTCACCCTCGCCTCCACCAGGTATTGATCAGACAACCCCACCAGCTGCCCCCCCTCTCTGCACATTCCCATCCAAGAGTCTCTCCTTTGCGCGCCTATCACTTAAGCTTCCTTCATATATAGTGCATGAAAGACTTGTATGAGACCCATGCACCACTCACTGCTGTACTCAAAACGGTCCACTGCCTCATTATAATATGTTATGACAGTCGCTCTTAGCTGGGGGTTTATGATTTTCTGATACTGTCCGACAAGTACGTGTGTACACAAGGTAAAAACAAAAAAAAAGTATCTTACTGGAATGCTTCGAAGGATTTCGAGGTGATCAATACGACTCGCGTTCTCTCGATAGAATTGGCAAGCATGGATGTAGAACGAATTACCTGATATCTATAGATCCCTACTTTATAGTACTTCAGATTGAAAGATGATTAGGAAAACGTCTATTATGGCCAATGACGGGAAACGTCAATAAAAATCGACACATTACAATATCATGAATGATAGGCTACCAGTGTGAGGATAAGCCAATGGGCATTTCTCAAAATCTTTCGTCCAAGTGTCATACTGTCTCATACAAAAAGTGATCAGATACTTTGTTTGTTACCATGTGTACATCTCGATATCAGGTATTTGTTGTTTCCCCTTCAATCGTTCACTTCAGGTCCGTCTTTCATGGCGAAAGGTAGTGCAGTATTCCTCTCCTCACCATCACCCGTGTCACAATTCCCTGAAGGTGTGAATGCAGCGGAGGGGAAAAAAAAGAAGAAGAATAAAGTCTAGTTTATGAAGGGATAATGGAAGACTTCAGAGGCGGGAGCATAATCCTTCCCGAGATGTACCAAGCACTTCAGTAAAATGACACGTTAACAATGACTAATCCAGACTTCAATTTTCCACCCTCACAGGTGTATCTCCTGCGTCCACCGCCAATGAATTGACATGGGTGTCATGTGACGATAACGCGATAAAAGGCACTTTCGAGATAACCGCATTAAGGCCTATTGTCCCCGGCCTTACTCGAGGTCGTCTCTGTTGTCAAGAGAGAGTATCTGATGCATATTTGAGTAGCAGGAAGCAGCAACTGACGGCTTCATCGGATTATCGTGAGCCTGGCGTTCACCTTAACACCCGAGTGTGGAAGGATGGCGGGAGCTGAGCTACCTGGCTAGGATAATTCCCTCATATCAGCGTGATTATTATAATCCGGGTCATATAATCTTGAATAATTCTCTGTGTGTGTTTCATTCCGTTCGTGTAGTCTTGAGTAAGATCCCAGTTTTCCAGAGGGGGGAATTTCAGTTCCTGTATTTACGCTGTGATATACGTGACCTCTCCTGACATTGCAAACAAAACTGGTCGATCGAACTCTGATAACCACAGCGA
>NC_092227.1:7988920-7993920 GCF_036320965.1 Panulirus ornatus
GAGAGAGAGAGAGAGTTAATGTATTCGTGCATGCATATATGTATATGTATAGTTGTGTTCATGTGCGTCTCTCTGCGTCTGTCATCATACGAATACAAAATTCCTGTTCGTGAAAAGAAAAAATCAATGAATTCATGAAGAAAAAAATGCCCTTGTACGTAACCAAAGATGACCACAGTGTTTTAGGCTTACACATATATGCACACGAACGAACACCCGCTCAGACGTCTTCAGGGCTTCTTCAGCCTGCCGGAAATTGTAGCAGCGACGTAACGAAAAGCTTGAACGCCGAATGGAGGAAACGGGTGGGGTCGTAAGAGTTTACGTACGAACTTGGAATGATGGACGGGCTGGCTGGCTGGTTGGTTGGGTGGTTCTTTGGGTTTTTAGGCCAATCACCTGCCAGGGTCTAAATTTTAAGGCCGTCCGCGTAAGCAAGAACGTCCACCAACCGAAGACTCTTTTAACACCTTCTTCAGGTGTATACAAAGATAATTCTACGACCATAAACACTATACATGTGGCCCATGTGTTGGGGGAAGGGTCTTGTCAGATGGTCTCTGAGAGATGGTGGTAATCAAGGAAAAAAAGAAGAAGACGAAAAAGAAAGGTTGAAGAAAACCACAAGAAAGCTAAGAGGGCAACTGACCCGAGCTCGCTCTTGGACCCTCGCTCTCGAACCAAGTTGGTACTCGGACGACCAGTCAAGTCTTCGGAAAGACTATGTGGTTGGTCTGTAATCCTCAAACAATCATCCACAGGAACTTGACCCAAAAGCTAATGATGAGTTGCGATGAACCTGAGGGTATTTCCTGGTTCCCCCTTTCAGTCCCCTCCTCGAGTCGTCCTTGATGACCGGATGTATCATTCCCTCCCCTTACCATCGCCTGCTTTACGTGTCCTTGAAGGTGTGACCTGGCCGAGGGGGGGGGGAAAAAAACTCCAGTTTATGAGGTTAAAATTGAAGACCAGTAAGAGGAGGAGGTGATGGTGGTGGTGGAAGAAAGAGTGTAATCCCTTCTGGAGATTTTACAAGCACCTCAGGAATGACACGTAACGCTGTCTCTAAATTCTACTATAAATGTCTACAAGGGTGTATGTCATGTGAGAGCTGCTAACAGATTAAGGTACGTGTCTGGCGAACGACATTCAAGCACTTGAAAGACAGATTCAAGCGCTTGCAAGACAGCCGATGTACGATCCACCATAACCCGTCCTTAAAGAAAGGGAATCATCGCTGTCATGAAAGAAGAGCCCGGCACTTGCTCAGCTGCTGTAAGGTAGTGCTTCAACGAGGGCTTAACGAGCGGCGTGCCAACTGATGGCCCTGTCATGGACGACTCATGACAAAGGCTGGGTTACATGTGGCACTACACCCGTCACACTGTATCTCATAATAATGTTTTATCGTCTGGATCCATTCCCTCTGTATTAGTCTTTTGTCTGACAGTGTATGAAAGCCTCGCGTGTGCCGGGGAAAATTACCAGCCTGGGGTAAAAGAATGCAACAAAAAAAGCATTTTGTGTGACGATGTCTCATTACATTAAATCACTTATTCCTGGTTACTATCACAGAGGCATTTATGTCATCTATTTAACTCTGGAAGTTTCAGGAAGCTACAGGAAGTAGAAAGGTGAAAGTCTTTCGTGAGTGTCGGCTGGAGAGACGTATTGTGGAAGTCAGAATATATGAGTAGGGCTTTACTGGAGGCTTCTCGAGGGAGGAGTGTTGTTTGTTGTGATCAAGGAAGGCTGAGAGGAAAACATCAGATACTTAAGAAAGTAATAAAGCCTCAGGTTCAACCCAGGTGATACAGCGTCAACCGAGCCAGCATTCTAGCTCGGTTTTCCTCTTCACAAAGAAAACGATAATCTCCACGGGCTTGGCTGGACACCTCAACGCGATACGCTGGTTAAACTGAGGGTATATCAAGTTCCCCCTTTAAGACGTCTCCTTGAGCTTGTCCTCGGGGAAATAATGTACTCCTTTTCTAATCATCGTTTGTGCTACGAAGCCCAGGAGGCGTGACGCAGCGAAGAGAGAGAGAGAGAGAGAGAGAGAGAGAGAGAGAGAGAGAGAGAGAGAGAGAGAGAGAGAGAGATCTTACTTCATGAGGTGATAATTGAAGACTGTGAGGGAGGGAGCGTAACATGTCCCAACACTTTCTTTTCTCTTCTTTTTGCCTGCCGCCAGCACCTCAGTAATGAATCGTTATACTGTGTGGCTTGTACTAAAACGTCTACAGAGGTGTCCGTCATGTGGAAACTGATTAGGGGCCCAAAACACACACGTCCGATAACGATATCTGGCCCTCTCAGAGTACCCACCACTAATGGGTCTCTTGTGTCCATTCTTATCGGAGGCGGTGGTTACTTCTGGTTGCGAAACATACTCATTGGCGTGCAAGGGGAGCACCACACGGCATGACAAACATCACAAAGTGGCAAGGGACGAAGCCTCTGTCACGGGTGACGCGTGACAAAAGTGCCTGATAACGTGTCACACTGTACCGTGACACCGTACGTGTCCCACTGTACCGTGACACTGTACGTGTCACACTGTACCATGACACTGTACGTGTCACGCTGTACTGTGACACTGTACGTGTCCCACTGTACCGTGACACTGTACGTGTCCCACTCTACCGTGACACTGTACGTGTCCCACTGTACCGTGACACTGTACGTGTCACGCTGTACCGTGACACTGTACGTGTCCCACTGTATCGTGACACTGTACGTGTCCCACTGTACCGTCACACTGTACGTGTCACGCTGTACCGTGACACCGTACGTGTCCCACTGTACCGTGACACTGTACGTGTCCCACTGTACCGTGACACTGTACGTGTCACGCTGTACCGTCACACTGTTGTATCCTCCCCTGAAATAACTTTATCTCTTTGGTATTTCCCCGTGTTAGTGTATGAAAGCCTCGCGTGTTGCAGGGAAAATGACCAGCCTGGATAGAGCAGGTATAAAGAAGCATTTTGTGTGTGTGGCGATAATTCATGATAGCGGATCACTTCCTCCTGCTTACTATCACACACACACACACACACACACAGACACACACACACACACACACACACACACACACATTCATGCCGTCACACACACACACAGACATTTATGCCGTCAATTTAGTTTTGGAAGTCTGGGGAAGGTACAGGAAGAAGGAGAAATTTCTTTCTTATCATCGTAATTACTTACAGTTTTTGTCACATTATTGACCATCCTTTTATGAGATCTTTTGATAACGTCCCTACAATCTTGATTAACTTCCGGTTCTCTTTATTTCTTTTTTTTTTTAAATGAATTTGTCGAGTTTTAATTTCGTATGTAAACGCAGCAGCTTCTCAACCTGGAAATAACTACCATGTTATAACCTTCATATTTGTTATGATCGCTTATTGTGTGTGGATTAAGTCGAATCGTATGTTTTTTATTCTCTCTCTCTCTCTCTCTCTCTCTCTCTCTCTCTCTCTCTCTCGAACAATAAATCAATATTCTAAAGAACAGAAGATAATCTTGTCTTACGTAATCTAAAAAAAGAAGAAAAAAAAAAATACAACCCACAATTCTACTTCTCAATCATTACTACCATACTCTTTTACCCTCTTCAGTTGGCTAAGCCTCATCTTCCTCTCCTCCAAACATCAATCCTCATTCCTCCCTCATTCTTGTATCATCCCTCATTTCTACCGTACTCCCAACCAGTTCGGTTCTTATTGACATGACTAGTTCGTAGCCGCATCCAGCCAGCCATTACGTGTATGATCTGGCCAGTGTCGTCCCTCACCTTCCTTCCGCACGAATGTTTCTTCTGTCTTCCAGACATGATTGGTCGGGTAGTCATGCTCATGTCATTACTGTCAGAGAGAGAGAGAGAGAGAGAGAGAGAGAGAGAGAGAGAGAGAGAGAGAGAGAGAGAGAGAGAGAGAGAGAGACTGTCTCTAAATTAGGGATCGTCTTGCCTCCGAGCAAATAGCTTATTCTGGGCCGCTGCGTCCTGACCACCTCTGATGGTACGCTAAAGACATGACCTTCTCCAGGTCCTCGGATGGTATACCCCGAGCCATGACCTTTTCCAGGTCTTTCCTTCTTTCCACCTTCCGTATACCAGCGCACGCTCGTGGAGACTCGGCTTAACATAGCAAGGTCGTTTGAACCTGTACAACCCTTCCGTTGATATATTTCTAACATTATTCACTTACACGATTAACACTAGCGAAGCTCAATGGCGGCTTCACAGTAAGAGTTTCGAGTGTCCATTTCGCGGCCCATCGAGTGGTGGTACTGGATGGTTCCTCTTGCTGACGAAGGACTACCATGTCCTTTTACCACACTGGCCGGCTCTCTCCTACCACTAGCGGTGTCCGTACCATCGACTGGGAACCAGGGCACCGGGGCACCAACGTCTCAATAACCCGACGGCCCCAGGACCGGGAGCAACGCCGCTACCATCAGCAACCTCACAGGTAAAACTACATAAGTACATTTTCACCGAGGTTCTATGAGCGTCATTGTTCCTGTTATAACAAAGAAGGTGACACTGTAGGCTGCTGTGATTTGTGTATCTATCACCAAGGATTTTTGGCATACCTTAATGCTCTGGAAAAGTAACGGAGTAGCCTTTGTTCGTTCTTTACTCATCACTATAGAAATCGTGATTACAGCGCGTAAGTACATCACTCGTTGTGTAAAAACCCCCAACACTTGCCTACAGCGTAATTACAGTCGTATACAGGGTACGGGCTAACTCGTCGGCGATCTATACCACTTCATCTATCAGTCTATCGAAATGATGTGTGTCTGGCTATCTTTATGGCACTGTATTACGGGTACTCGTTCACCCTTCGGAGCGATGAGATGACGTAAACCATCGTTCTACAACGGTAACTACGCATGTCGTTCCCTGCTTGATATGCAAATGAAGTGAACTCCTTCGGGTCGTTCTTCGTCAAGGGGTGTGTTCTGGTCCGTCACCCTGAGGTCTT
>NC_092227.1:7996420-8013920 GCF_036320965.1 Panulirus ornatus
CTCTCTCTCTCTCTCTCTCTCTCTCTCTCTCTCTCTCTCTCTCTCTCTCTCTCTCTCTCTCTCTCTCTCTCTCCCTCCGTGGAGCCAGTCAATACACACACACACACACATCCATCAACACTTTTTTTAGATCCGTTGTCCCGACCGGTGTGGACGTGGCCAACTCCCCGAGAGCTGCAGGAGCCTTATGCGAGGCAGCATCAGCCTTCCGTGACCTCGTCAGTGCCTGGCGTCGTTCTTGCAGACAGTTCGTGTACGACGCAGTCAGGGGTGGGTCTTGACCCCCAATCACTTCCATGTTCCCTTCCTGAAGTCCGTTTTCTTTCGTCTTCCGGACTGATTATTCCTCGTCTTCTGTCAGCTATTCTCACATAACCATTTCCGGTCAGGATGATTGTGTAGACTGGCAGTGGTCATTTACCTCAGAGCCAACTGCTAGTTCAGGGTCCACTTCTCTGGTGATATACTTAGATCAGTCGTTCCCAACCCTGGATTTGCATATATTAGTCCAACACATTAAGATACCTCGTACTTCAATAAACCTTTTAAGAGTCGACTTAACCCTGAGGTTATGTGTTTTAGATATAGGACCCCACTATTGATCTTACCCCCAACACGAAAATGTTATATCCCTCTGTCTAAGCTACAAGACCCCCTCTGTGGATCTTTCTCCGACGAGAAAATGTATATATACATATATCTGTATCTTTATACACGACTGTAACTTCGAACACCACACACCATCTTGGACTGCCCCGGCTCTCGCGTTACAAGAGGCTAAGGAAGCACTGCACTTAGGCACCAAATTCTTCTCGCGATAGCAAAACTAAACAGCATCATTATCATCACCAAAAGTATGAAAATATACGAAAAAGGGGAGAAAAATACCCAGAAGTACATGCCGAAATTACAGTCATATTTCCATGCTTCCAGCCTTTGTCACTGAGGTTTTACTGTGAGAGAATCCTTGTGTTATGAGAAATTAGAATTACAATCGCGTTATCCTGCTGTGGCACCTGGGTTCATCATAAGCGTTGGATACCCCAGTACTATGGAAAAAAAAGCACTATGATACTTTCTCTTGGGATCATACTCCTCTCTGGAGTGATCTTCTTCGTCAACGGTGTCTTATACGCTATCGCGCCACCACATAACGGGCGTCCGGTGCGAGAAAGATGGCTGATGCTACACAACAGAGCAGACTCGTAGTGTAAGCTTCACCAGTGTATATCTGTGGGTACATTAACGTGGTGGAGAGGGATGGAGAGGGTGGGGTTTTTTTTTCGTCCTCTTCCACTCCTCGACCCTTTGGAAGATAATGCCATAAAGGGGGCGATGCCAGGAGCAAGTCAGAGATGTAAACACTTATTTTCAGATACTTCAAACTGCACAACCGTTGTTGACCTTGAATGATGGTCTAACTGGTCATTAAGTTATGGTTCAGTAGTGAGTTATCTTGAGGATTTTCTATGCTTTCTGATGATACTGTTCTCTGTGCTGGTCAATACACTGATTTACAGCGTATTGACGTAAACATAGACTGCTTTCTGCGATAGTTCATTCATTTACCAATGCGGTTTACAGGTTATTTACGTAAATACAGATTGATTTCTGCAATAATCGATTCATTTACCAATACGTTTTACAGGTTAATTACGTAAACACATGCTGATTTCTTTCGACAGTCGATTCATTTATGTTAATGTCCGTAAATATACCTATTATCATCACACTGACGTGAATTTGAGGTTTATGTAACTCATTTACAATCAAATAATTTTTTTTTTTACAGCAATTCTGTTTCGTAGTTTTTGTAACAATTATTTTCATAATACGTCTGTCCGTTTGTATGAGTGAATGTATAGCGTACGAGTTATAACCCCATCTTTTAATATCCGTTTGTATATATCTCATATTTTTGTCAGTAATAACTATTTTGCAGTTAGGCGTGTAACTGCATATCTATGTCCGTCCATCTGTATGTGTGTGTATGTGTCGTGTCTGTATGTTAAAAGCTGTTTGTACATTAGAAAAGGGGATTTTCGCTCTTGTTGGGTCTCCAACCCAGCATATATATGGAAACATCAGAAGTTTATATAAACATACATATATATATATATATATATATATATATATATATATATATATATATATATATATATATATATATATAGGGCCTTTGTTGTCTTTTCCTAGCGCTACCTCGCACACATGAGGGGGGAGGGGGACGTTATTCCATGTGTGGCGAGGTGGCGATAGGAATGAATAAAGGCAGACAGTGTGAATTGTGTGCATGTGTATATATGTATGTATCTCTGTGTGTATATATATGTGTACATTGAGATGTATGGGTATGTATATTTGCGTGTGTGGACGTGTATGTATATACATGTGTATGGGGGTGGGTTGGGCCATTTCTTTCGTCTGTTTCCTTGCGCTACCTCGCAAACGAGGGAGACAGCGACAAAGCAAAATAATAATAATAATAATAATATATATATATATATATATATATATATATATATATATATATATATATATATATATATACACACATTGCTGATGTTTCCAGTTACGAATTTCCTCTCTCCGTTACCCATTTACTTTATCGTGGCTTATCTTGTTACGCGTCTTCACTGCAATATTCACGGCCGGCGAAAAAATGCTCTCTCTCTCTCTCTCTCTCTCTCTCTCTCTCTCTCTCTCTCTCTCTCTCTCTCTCGTCCGTCAATAAATAATCTTGACTTTTAGAATTCCAATCGGCTTTTGTATCGCCCTGGAGTGCTTTACGACTTCAAGGAACTGTTTGCTGTTGACATGTGCTTGGCAGCCCTGCCACACCTCCACCTAAAGGAATCCTTCACAAATGCGTTATCACGTCTCCCTTAAACTTGTCCTTCCTTCACTGCGAGTACCTGTGTACACAGATCGGAGGCGTCCCGTCCCGTGCCACTGTCCTCGTCGTTCATTCCCCTTTGATTCTCTTATTGCCACCTCTAGCACCGCTCCTTTAGATCCTCTCCAGCACCTCTGTGCTGGAGAAAAAAAAACCCCAACGGGAACTCGGATAAAATGGGTGCATGAACTGGATGGATTGCAACACGGAAATAGGAAGGTATCAATCAATCTACGTAATATCTGTGCGTGCGTGTGTGTGTGTGTGTGTGTGTGTGTGTGTGTGTGTGTGTGTGTCACATTCAGAGATCTCCGTCATCATCATCATCATCCCACAACTCACAACCGAAAGTCTACGTATATGAGTAACGTCAATAAAGCCTTCGGACTCATATCTTACAACCTTAATATCGACTTTATTGATCGTCCTTGAAGCTTGCTCTCATTCACCCTGGCGAACGCAGTGGGACAGGGGTGTGTGTGTGTGTGTGTGTGTGTGTGTGTGTGTGTGTGTTCCCTCATGATACCAGCATGATCTTATCCGTGAGTTTCCTTGGCTTGGAACTTTAGGATTCAATCCTATCGGCTGACGTGGTTATGAAGGCCGTCAACGTCAAGTCGGATCAAGCATATTACTTGAACACCTCCTTCAGGTGTTTCACATACACACATCTGTGGCCTAGACTCGCTCTCGATATTATACAACCCCTGTATAATAACATGTATAATATTAAACATGTTCACCAAATGGCGTCCTAGCTTCGTCTCTTCGATGCATATCAACTGACTGTTATATTTCTCTCTTGTCTCTCCCCTGATGATGTGATTATTACACGAAAGTGCACTTGGGAACTTATCGTGTTTCATTTTCCCCGTGGACTCATAGGTATATATATATATATATATATATATATATATATATATATATATATATATATATATATATATATATATATAATATACATACCTACACAGCTTTCCATGGTTTACCCCAGACGCTTCACATGCCTTGATTCAATCCACTGACAGCACGTCAACCCCTGTATACCACATCGCTCCAATTCACTCTATTCCTTGCCCTCCTTTCACCCTCCTGCATGTTCAGGCCCCGATCACACAAAATCTTTTTCACTCCATCTTTCCACCTCCAATTTGGTCTCCCTCTTCTCCTCGTTCCCTCCACCTCCGACACATATATCCTCTTGGTCAATCTTTCCTCACTCATTCTCTCCATGTGCCCAAACCATTTCAAAACACCCTCTTCTGCTCTCTCAACCACGCTCTTTTTATTTCCACACATCTCTCTTACCCTTACGTTACTTACTCGATCAAACCACCTCACACCACACATTGTCCTCAAACATCTCATTTCCAGCACATCCATCCTCCTGCGCACAACTCTATCCATAGCCCACGCCTCGCAACCATACAACATTGTTGGAACCACTATTCCTTCAAACATACCCATTTTTGCTTTCCGAGATAATGTTCTCGACTTCCACACATTTTTCAAGGCTCCCAAAATTTTCGCCCCCTCCCCCACCCTATGATCCACTTCCGCTTCCATGGTTCCATCCGCTGACAGATCCACTCCCAGATATCTAAAACACTTCACTTCCTCCAGTTTTTCTCCATTCAAACTCACCTCCCAATTGACTTGACCCTCAACCCTACTGTACCTAATAACCTTGCTCTTATTCACATTTACTCTTAACTTTCTTCTTCCACACACTTTACCAAACTCCGTCACCAGCTTCTGCAGTTTCTCACATGAATCAGCCACCAGCGCTGTATCATCAGCGAACAACAACTGACTCACTTCCCAAGCTCTCTCATCCCCAACAGACTTCATACTTGCCCCTCTTTCCAGGACTCTTGCATTTACCTCCCTAACAACCCCATCCATAAACAAATTAAACAACCATGGAGACATCACACACCCCTGCCGCAAACCTACATTCACTGAGAACCAATCACTTTCCTCTCTTCCTACACGTACACATGCCTTCAGTGAAGGGCGTAAATGGGGAGGTGATAACAAGTAGTGGTGATGTGAGAAGGAGATGGAATGAGTATTTTGAAGGTTTGTTGAATGTGTCTGATGACAGAGTGGCAGATATAGGGTGTTTTGGACGAGGTGGTGTGCAAAGTGAGAGGGTTAGGGAAAATGATTTGGTAAACAGAGAAGAGGTAGTAAAAGCTTTGCGGAAGATGAAAGCCGGCAAGGCAGCAGGTTTGGATGGTATTGCAGTGGAATTTATTAAAAAAGGGGGTGACTGTATTGTTGACTGGTTGGTAAGGTTATTTAATGTATGTATGACTCATGGTGAGGTGCCTGAGGATTGGCGGAATGCGTGCATAGTGCCATTGTACAAAGGCAAAGGGGATAAGAGTGAGTGCTCAAATTACAGAGGTATAAGTTTGTTGAGTATTCCTGGTAAATTATATGGGAGGGTATTGATTGAGAGGGTGAAGGCATGTACAGAGCATCAGATTGGGGAAGAGCAGTGCGGTTTCAGAAGTGGTAGAGGATGTGTGGATCAGGTGTTTGCCTTGAAGAATGTATGTGAGAAATACTTAGAAAAGCAAATGGATTTGTATGTAGCATTTATGGATCTGGAGAAGGCATATGATAGAGTTGATAGAGATGCTCTGTGGAAGGTATTAAGAATATATGGTGTGGGAGGCAAGTTGTTAGAAGCAGTGAAAAGTTTTTATCGAGGATATATATATATATATATATATTTATTCCTATGAGTCCACGGGGACACATAGGAATATACTTGATCACGAGCTCAATTTTGATCCTTTCCAATATAAATCTATTCCCAAAGATCCAAAGTTTCCTGAACAGTATCGTATTTCCCTCACTCTATCTTTTTTTTCTTTTGATATTGGTTATAACATTTCACTCAAATTATAACGACACGATGTAAGTTAATCTTCCCGTAATTGATGGGCAAAAAAAAATAATAAAATCTGATTTTACAACGGGTTTTATTTCTCTTTTTTTTTTTCTATGTCGGGGAAATTATAACAAGGTCATCATTATTTTTGTCAGCAGGTTCTATAATCTGACACCATATTTTTGTCTAACGAAATGCTACCAGATTCCAATTACGATAGAGTGATTCATGATTTCGTCGTTCTTATCAACCCTCTTTACAGACTATTACCTTTGCTTCATCTCCCTTTTCGTCTTTCCTTAATACTAAAACTTATCTTTATCTTTAATATAATTCATTTATATTTCCTCACCTCTGCATTATAATCTAAGCAAGTTTTATCCTATCCTTTCGTACAATAGACTTCACATTTTTACTTTGCACCAGATAATTCCACGATAATCAGTAAATATAACTAATAAACCAAACATGCCATGTATCCTTTTCCATACACTGCACCAGATAATTCCACCAAAAATAATTAAATCTGATATAACTAAAACACTAAATATGCCTTTTTCTTTTTCTATACCTTGCCATGTATCCTTATCATACCATACCACTTATCCTTATCACACCTTGCCATATATCCTCATCACACCTTGCCATATATCCTTATCATACCCTCCCATTTATCCTTTTCTATACCTTGCCATTTATCCTTATCATACCCTCCCATTTATCCTGTTCTATACCTTGCCATATATCCTTATCATACCTTGCCATTTATCCTTATCATAGCCTCCCATTTATCCTTTTCTATACCTTGCCATATATCCTTATCATACCTTGCCATTTATCCTTATCATACCCTCCCATTTATCCTGTTCTATACCTTGCCATATATCCTTATCATACCTTGCCATTTATCCTTATCATACCCTCCCATTTATCATTTTCTATACCTTGCCATATATCCTTATCATACCTTGCCATTTATCCTTATCATACCCTCCCATTTATCCTTTTCTATACCTTGCCATATATCCTTGTCATACCCATTCTGTAAAAGCTGCATCACATTCGTCTACGACTAACGTTAGGGTGATTATACAACAGACTCTGTAACAGTTGTTGTGATCATCCCGGCGTAGCTGCTGCGACCCACACTCCAGCACACTTACCGTGCCCCTTAGAGGGAACACCCTCGCCGAAATCATTAAACCCCTAGAGCAAATATTGCCAGCCACGTTGTGCAGCGTGACAATTACAGAGGTCCGCGTGGCAGTCCGTGCTAATAGCAGTGCCAAAATGATGACGAACGAGCCCACCACGCTTCCCTCTCTCCCCCACAACCCTTCCTACCCACCTTCCTCAGTCCTCCCATCTCTCTCTCTCTCTCTCTCTCTCTCTCTCTCTCTCTCTCTCTCTCTCTCTCTCTCTCTCGTTCCCCATCTCGCCCACAGAGACTTCGAACCAAGCTCTCTCTCCCACAATTACCTCACATCAAACTCCTCTCTCCCAGAGTTACCAGGAGCCAAGCCCCTCTCTTCCACTTTGAACACATCCTTTTCTACCACATTTACTTTGAAAACAAGTTCCTCTCTCCCACAGCCACTAGGAACATAGTCTCTCTCTCTTTCTCTCTCCCACGGTCACTTCGATCCAATTCCCTCTCTCCCGCAGCCAATAGGAACCCTCATAGTCACATTGAACCAAGTCTCGCTCTATCACGATTATCGTAAACCAGGTCCCTCCCTCCCACAGTTACCGGTAACCAAGTCACGCTGCATTACATACCTACCTTCAGATATACATGTGTTACATACTTGTGTTGGCGACGTGATCAAATTTAACTCTGATGTCATCAAAAAATGTCTATGTCACTTTCAGTAATGTCTATGTACACCAGAGTATCGCCCCTGACCTTACCTAGAACAATTGGAGGTCATACCTAAGATGTTTCTTGACCTTACGTTCAGCTGAAGACATCCCTGACAAAAAAGACCTTCTCAAGATATACGGTATCTTTGTTTTGCACTTGAATCCCACTACCTTTCATAGGCTTGAATCCTCCTATGATCTAACGTCTACACCGGGCTTATACACCGGCAACGTGTCCCTCCAACGGCCCTGTTATGACTGACTCAGTAACCACCTTTCATCAAGAGAGAGACCCCCCCACATTAAGGTGCGAGTGCGATAAACAACAGGATTGAATCCAATGTTCTTGTTGAAAGATTGTTTTTTTTTTTTTTTAAAGGTTTAAGAGGGATGTATCGACACCCCTCGCCTTGTCGTGACGTCTATACAAAAATACGATACGCAAGATGAACTAAAAGGTTCACAATATAGTTCAGTACTTCTCAGATGTATCTAATTTTCATTCGATTTCATTTATTCTTTCAACGCACTTTACGGTACTACTCTTGCTGGCTGCGATAGTCCACGGTGCATATCTTCACGTCACCGAAAGACATCGTAAAAATTCTTGGCATTATCGTAACGTCTAATCTGTCTGGGGAACTCCACGTCACAGAAATAGCCAAGGCTTTCTTTCAAAGAGACTTGAGAGGAGGGTGTGTGTGTGTGTGGAGGTGTCCTGTTAACATGCCGAAAATTCTCTCCTTGACACAGGTTGCTCCGATTATAGAGAGAATTGATTCGTCCTAGTTTGAAGCACCGTTTCTAACATCTAGGGGAATCGAGAGCCGTGATTACGAGAGGTGAGTCCGAAGTAGGCTGACTTACTAAACATCCCGGCCTGATCTAATAAAATACTTGACGCTCACTTGCCCCGCCTCATAGTGTTGGCTCTCTCTCTCTCTCTCTCTCTCTCTCTCTCTCTCTCTCTCTCTCTCTCTCTCATGAGCCTTTTTACGTACAGCCTACGTGGTACGATCTGCTGTCGGTAGTTAAACTATGCAAATCAATCTTGGTCAGTCACAACTTGACACTTCTAAATCAGATGTTCATGAACCTTCACACCTCTGCTTACCAGCGTGTAGAGAAATTGAATGGCAATAGAACTAACAGTTTCATTTGGATTTTGTCTGAAGTTACTGTCCTTATGGCACGGTCTGACCCACAATATCGTTCTTGGTCATAGTCTTGAAGAGTTCAAAATCACCCGCTCATGAAACTGCATGTAATTCGTAACTCCGGTTCGAATTCTGGCTGAGTTATATGCCACACACATGAAATGATTAAACCTAAAACATTACTTATCTCATAACTTGAAGATTATTTTTTTCCCCTTTTTTTCTACTGTTAACCGAGACGGCACGGGCAGCTGAGACCCTAATTAAGGCCATCTCATTAGAGCTATATATATACATAAATGCCCTAGCCTGAGCCAGGCACCCATTCAACGACCAACCCCTAAGGGTTGGGCGGATGAAGACCTGGGTTGATTGTGGACAGACTACCTCAACCAGGATTCGAACCCTTGCGTTCTCGACCCTGGGCGAGCGGCACCGTGAATGCCTCACGGTCGGGAACGCTACCCGCCACACCACAAGAGTCCATAATCGAAATATAAAACGCATTTTTGACCGCGTAACGCAACACAGATTTATTTTTTGACGACATTTTCAAGCCAATGTTTCTTGGTCATGAACTGCACCGCCCAGGGAAGCGGGCGTGGCAAGGATTAGCCTCCTGATCTCGTCTTACTTGAGGAAGGCCAGGTCTTGAAGAGGGGGCGCCTCCCGTCCGTCCGTCACCTGCGACGTGCATAGCAAAGAGAATACTTAAGCGTGTCTCGCAGAGTGACTGCTGGCAGCAGCAGCATCTCTTATCCCCTCCTGACCTTTGGCTTTTCTCTCTTTCTCTCTCTCTCTCTCTCTCTCTCTCTCTCTCTCTCTCTCTCTCTGGCTTTTCTCTCTCTTACTTTAGCTCAGTCTCTCTCTCTCTCTCTCTCTCTCTCTCTCTCTCTCTCTCTCTCACTTTCCTACCAGCTGACCACCCGCCTCCCAAGCACTCACTCCTCAAGGCGCTACCCACCTAAGTCGACTTCACACGTAATCTCTATATTAACCCCCCCCCCGTCATTACTGGTGTGGTAATACCGTGTACCTTGTGTTCTTTAATGCCATAATGTCTCCATTATTTATGGGGTCTCGTGTAAGATTAGCCACGAGTGATCCTCCCTCCCTCACCCCTCACTCCTCCTCACCCACGAGTGATCCTCCCTCCCTCACCCCTCACTCCTCCTCATCCACGAGCGATCCTCCCTCCCTCACCCCTCACTCCTCACTCCTCCTCACCCACGAGTGATCCTCCCCCTCCACCCTCCCTCACTCCTCCTCCTCCTCCTCCAAAAATAAATTCGACTGATGGAGGTGATTAAGAGGCATGACAATCACTTGGTCTTACAAACCACGACAAACATAGTGCGACACTGTGTTTTATGATGTCAATAAGATTCTTTACTTTCTCGTCTTTTTTTCCTGTTATGTTTCTAGCTGGAGTTCTGGCTGCAACGACGGTGAGTAAGGCATTCGATTTACAGTACCAGGAGGTGTTGGGTAGACGATGTAAAACTTAATGGAAAATGACGAGGAAGGGAACATTTATAGAAATTACCCAACAACTAGATTAATCTGTGTGTGTGTGTGTGTGTGTGTGTGTGTGTGTGTGTGTGTGTGTGTGTGTGTGTGTGTGCGTAATGCTTGTTCGTAGCTTCCCCGCGTCGGGTAGCGCCGGGAGCAGAGTACACGCACTTATTTGCTCACGTCCACTTTTCAGTCATGTATTATGCACGGAACCCAGAGCATCCCACCATTCACAGCCAAGCCCCAACACAGACCTCCTCCTAGGCTTCGCCCTCAGCACTTCATGGGCCTTGGTTCAGCCCACTGATAGCACGTCGCTCCCCGTATGCCACATCGCTCCAACTCGTTTGCACGCCTCACAACTTACTGCATGTTTAGGCCCCGGTCGCTCAAAACGTCTTCCAAAGGGTTCCATCGTTTCCCAGCTCCTGCGTGGTGTGCAGCCACGAAGCTGTAGGAGCATTATAGAATGGGGTCCAGGGGGTTACATAATAAAAACATATTATCATCTATATATCTGGACGGTCTCTTTGTCTGCATGAGCGTGGGTGAGTGCGTGTACATTCGTCCAGATAAAAAGAATAAAAAACGGGAACTTTACGGTTCTTGTCATCAAATGATGGAACCAGAGGCTGAAGAATGATCCGATGATTGGATGATCATCCGATGATCATCTGAGGATTGGATGATCGGCCTACGACTGGATCATCAGCTGCTGTGATTGGCATAGAGAAGTACAGATCATATTCTTCGTTGATCAAGCGACTCGTTGATCAGGAGAAATGCAAGTGTAGCGAGCGTTTCACAGCCTTACATAGGCACTTCGAGTGTGTGTGTGTGTGTGTGTGTGTGTGTGTGTGTGTGTGTGTGTGTGTGTGTGTGTATGTGTCTGTAGGCGTTACCGGCCTCCGCCTGCATGTCATCATGAGTGTGTATATCACGATCAACCCAAAAGGAGTATACAATCTCGTTGAGGAACATTTGCATTGCAAAGGCCTCCATCCTTTCCCCTGCTACTGCCCGCAGCGCACCTTTGAAGGTAAGGGAGCCCCGAAGAGTGGGTCCCTGAGGTTACATGACAACGTATCACATGACCCACCTCCCCCATGCTTACCATGCAGGCTTCCATGATGCAGACACTGAACACCACTTGTTCCTCAACGGCCCTTGCGCTCGCCACACGAAGACCCACATCCAACGTCATCATACTTTATGACCTGGGGTCCCACCCGGTGGACGAGGTCGGCTCTCTGAGCGCTGCAGGAAACCCCACGGAAGGGATTCGTGGAACAGGAAGGTAATGCAGGGTATAGATAGATAGCTCGATATATAGATGCCCAAACTGATACATAAAAATAGATAGAAAGATAGAGAGAAAGGCATTAAAATACGGTGAAACTCTAGGACGCCCTTTTAGGTGGATCCAGCAGCTTCGAAGCTGCGTTCCACACGGGAGCACAGTAAGGTGGGCTCCTTCGGGCCAGAATGGTCCTTGATACCACAATAACGTTCGCCGGTGATCGTACAGCGACGTCGATGGAGATTTCGAACCCCCGCTGTGGGCAGTGGCACGCGAAGCCCAGGACCGTGCAACACTTAATGTGAACGCGTGACCAACACACAAGTGAGAGCAACTTCTCGTTTTCCTTCACAAGTGGTGACGCGCACGCGCGCGCACCATATCCATCCCATTCAGCCTCTGTGATGTCTCCGTGTACTGCAGCTCCGAGGCTGCGCTACGATCAGTAGCAGAGGAATCACGGACCCCCTTCGGAATAAGAAGTTCCTTAAGGAACCTGCAACTTCCCCCTTCCGTCCATCGACTGGGATTCAACCTCGCTGGAGGTGAGTTTCCCCATTGCCAATGTAACACACACACACACACACACACACACACACACACACATACACACACACACACATAATATTTCCTGGATTATTCCCAGGATAAATCAAACGTGTATCCTGATTTCCTTCCCATTTCTGAGCCAGAGTTGGGGGTGTGGGGGGGTTGTCTGGTTTCCCAGAACTAATCATAATAAAATACGACGTTGAAATTGACTTCCAGGTATTGAATTATAATCTGGCATCAATGTATACATAGGTTTTCGGTCCTGGAACTATCGAGGAAAAGGAGACTGCATGATGGAATGTATCGCTTCATACCTTCATAACACATCCACGACGTGTTACTTCATCAACGCTGCGGGCGCTACGAGGAGAAGGCCAGCATGAGAACATCCCATTTTCTATTCTGAAAATCGAGGAATATAATCGTTGGCAGGGGGGTAGAACATGGGGGCGAGGTCATTCCCGCACCGGTGTAATCTGCCTGATCCTCCTTAAGTAAGTTGAGGAACGCGATCGCCTGGCTTAAGGGAGGATTTGCATGATATAACTAAAACGATCTGGGCGGGATAATGGTCTTGGATACCCTCGCTCCTTTTTCTCCTCTTTTTATTTCGTATCGTCCCCGTCTCACGGGCTTTTGTTCTTTTGTGTCCCTTATATACTCTCATATATATATATATATATATATATATATATATATATATATATATATATATATATATATATATATATATATATATAAAATGTTACAATAATAATAATAAAAATAATAATAGTAATATTAATAACAATAATAATAACAATAATAATAACAATAATAATAATAATAATAATAATAAAATAATAATAATAATAATAAAATAATAATAATAATAATAATAATAATAATAATAATAATAATAATAATAATAATAATAATAAAAATAAAATTGATAATAATAATAATAATAATAATAATAATAATAATAATAATAACACACACTTTATGATATGAAAAATATACAGTGATATTACATGCAATATCAAATACGGTGTCCATAAAAAGGGGATGAAACAAAGTCTTTGCACAAATGCAAAGGTGAAGGTTGATGTGCAGTGTGTGTGTGTGTGTGTGTGTGTGTGTGTGTGTGTGTTAGTACGTGGGCAGTTACCTGTTTGCATGTTCTTGGGAAGGACTTCTGCACTTGTGTTGACTCGCCTCTTATACTTTCTCCATTATCATACAGCTTTATTTATAAAACTTCTGAAGATGGCCAGCATTCATTTACACTGACTACCTCATGCCTGTGTCACTACTGCTCGTGATAAGCTGGTGATTAGCCTGCTGGTCGTGGTGCCACTGACAGCCTGGGACGTGTGTGTGTGTGTACTCGTCAGGGTTGGATGGTCGCTGGGTCAGTCCCAGTCTGGTTGTGGTGGTTAGTGTTGTTACTGCCCAGGGTCGGGCGCACAGGTTCGAATCCTGGCAGCGGCAGTCGGTCCATAGTCAACCCAGCTGTGTTCATCCTCCCCCGAAGGGCATGGTCTTTACATCGGGTCCCTGACTTATGGGTATGGCCCTTGAGAACGAACTACCTTGGGTATGATTACGACCTCTACCCTCACCCTCGAGGGTCAAGTCAAAAGCGTTCTCACGTTACGTCCAGAAGAGAACTGGTACTATAAGTTCCCTCACTGGGAATCCACTGAGCCTCCACAGTGGCGTCTATGACAAAGGAAATGGCTTCTACCCCAGGCAACTGCAGGCCTGTGTGCTCATGGCTTACCATAAGGTATGCGAAAGTGGCCAGTGCGTCGTCTTTGAGCGAGCTGACAGCTCTTGGCTGGTGCATTTCTACCTGTCTATGTACATTAAGAACGCAGAGAAAAAGGTAAGGACTTATAGGAATAAAAAAAAAAACTTTGCCTGTTTGCCGCGGGTCTGTTTTTTGTGGAACAAAGTCTGTAAAACGTAAAGTAAAGTCTGCAACTGGAAAAAAAAAATTTGAAGTTTGGAAACAAGAATGTTACTGTAAACATGATACGTTGCCATGAATAGACTAGGCAAACACGGATGTACGACTGTAGACAAGAGTCTCTTGCTGCAGACACGATTCTGGGATTATAAACAACCCTCTGGTCGTACACAAGCTGGATAATAACTCAAGCTTCGCCTCACTGCAAGTACGACTTCGGTCGCGTCTACCAAACCTCCACTCGAACCAAAATCTGGCTGGCTTTCGTAATAACGGGGAATGCTACTGCTCCCGCTGGTAAATGCTTAGGTGAAATGCTTGCTTATGTCAGTAAACAAGCGACTGGATCTGTAAACAGCACACAAGGGGACATTTTAAGGAGCCTGTTGCTCATTTGCGGTTATGAAGCGAGAGAGTGTGAACACGACTGCGTCTTACAAACACTGGCCTCCAAGCAAAACCTTGCGCCATGTGAACAAACATTTTGTTTGTTTTCGAAAGTACATCACAACTGTTATGGGCACCCATTTCCCCCCCCCATTCACTCACTTCACGCAGTGCCATGGGTATGTGTATCAGTATTTCATATCTTACAAAGTTAGGCAATATTCCTTAAAAGTGGATGATGGCGTCCACAGTGTTGTGATATCGGTCATACACGCGACTAAAAAGAATCGGTTACCATGTATATCAAGCTCGATCATCACCCGTGTCTCTGACGTACTTACTTCATCAAAACTTTATTAATAATGGAAGACGTGTGTGCTGGAGAGGAGGGGGTGGAGGAGGGCTTGGCTTGGCTTGGCTTACCACCGGCACCCGAAGCTGTAAGGCGAGGGGGAGAGAGAGAGAGAGATTTTTATTAACGCGGGTAATGGAATTTTGCCTGAAAGAAGCCGTATCAGAGAGGTTCTTTTTCCTTGCCTATTTTTGTCAATACGTCCCCGAGAAAGGTGGATTACTTAACCAGGCAGAGGAGCACCACAGGTATACACACAGACACACACACACACACACACCCTCCCTCCCTCCATCCCTTCCTCTCACAGGTACACACACACACATACACACACACACACACACACACACACACCCTCCCTTCCTCTCACAGGTACACACACACACACACACCCTCCCTCCCTCCGTCACACAGGTACACACATACACTCACCCTCCCTCCCTCCCTCACACAGGTACACACACACATACACACGCTCCCTCCTTCCCTCACACAGGTACAAACACATACACACCCTCCCTCCTTCCCTCACACAGGTAAACATACACACACACACACACACACACACACACACACTCCCTCCCTCCCTCACACAGGTACACACAAACACACACCCTCCCTTCCTCTCTCACGCGCGTACTTGTGTGTATCTGTCAGTTGTCTGTCTCTCGTTACACATTACACGCCTTGAAGGATAGTATTATACAGACCATACTGGTCTACAACGCCCACTCTTGATGTCCCTCACTTGTGCCTTCTCTCTCTCTCTCTCTCTCTCTCTCTCTCTCTCTCTCTCTCTCTCTCTCTCTCTCTCTCTTTCCTATCTTTAAGATCAAAAGATCAAAGGTCACGATTACGAAAAATTAAGATATTACAGAGCGAGTGAAAAGTTTTTTTTTCTTTTCGTTTACTTATGAGCTTGCATGTATTACGTGTCACAATGAAGCCATGATGTTTTACGCCATAATGAAGTCATTTTCTTTCTTTTTTTTTTGAGTTCCAAGTTTAAAAGGTCAAGCAGATGTGGTTCTTTACTTTACGAGGTGAGTGTGACCGTGTTTAGGGTCACCACCTAAGGCAAGTGCAGTTTGACATGGGGCGAGAACAGACGCAGGCACGAAAATCCATCAAGACTGTGTGTACCTTACGAGGCCTCACACACACACACACACACACACACACACACACACACACACACACACTGTACCCTAGGGAGATGACTGCGAATAGAAAACGGGATGACTGATCTTATGGTTTATCGAGTTCCGAGTCCAAAATGGGAGGTGGCAAGGCAGACTTCCTGAAATGGCTCATTCGAATGATGTGTGCGTGTCCCAGGATGGTGGATGGGTCTGCTTAACTCTAAGGCCACACCCTTACATTCGCAGGGAGGAAAGATATAATGGATTTCATCCACTATAGGGGAGAAAGAATACTTTCCACGTATTCCCTGCGTGTCGTAGAAGGCGACTAAAAGGGGAGGGAGCGGGGGGCTGGAAATACTCCCCTCTCTTTTTTATTTTGTTAATTTTCCAAAAGAAGGAACAGAGAAGGGGGCCAGGTGAGGATATTCCCTCAAAGGCCCAGTCCTCTGTTCTTAACGCTACCTCGCTAACGCGGGAAATGGCGAAAAGTTTGAAAGAAATATATATATATATATATATATATATATATATATATATATATATATATATATATATATATATATATATATATATATATATATATATATGAAGGTTAAGCTTGAAAAGATATTTGAATGAGTGGCACCAAAAGTCTCTCGCTGAGATTCATTCCAGTGACACAAAAATTCACGTTTCTTGAAAGGGAATCATAAAATGTAACAGAGGCAGACAGACAACTTCGGGTTCCTCAGGCCAAATGGTAGGTGTCAGGCACTGGACAACTATCCCACCTAATGCAGACACACTGGGAATGCACCAACACACGCCTCAACCACCACCATCACCATCAAAACTACCATAACAAGAGGAAATCCCCATTCCCTTCCACCACAAGAAACAGTACTCAAGGTGTTGGCAGTTGCCAAACATTCTCCCACACTGAATCATCATCATCCTCATTGTCACTCTCTCTCTCTCTCTCTCTCCAAATCCTTTCGAAAAAAAATATAAAAAAAAAAGGTCGTCTAACCCAGGCCAAGACATAGCACAGATCCAACCCCCCTCCTCCACATCCACTCCTCCTCCTCCCCCTGTGCAAATCGAAACAAACAGACCTGTTCTCCCCCCACCTCCCTATCTTACCCCTTGCCAACTTTAACGCACCCCTGACTCCTCCTCCTCCTCCTCCACTCCTTCAATGTTTCCCTCCCTCGGTATTGCTCGTGTCCCTGGCGGGATCAATCAATGTTCACCTCGCCTTTGCTCCTGGTATTCAAACTTCCTCCCGCGTGCAGCACACACACACACACACACACACACACACACACACACACACACACACTCACACACACACACACACACTCACAGTCCTTAGAATGACTTCCATCAGGTCGAGATTCACCGAACGTGTTGAGTCTCTCTCTCTCTCTCTCTCTCTCTCTCTCTCTCTCTCTCTCTCTCTCTCTCTCTCTCCGGCAGCAGACCTTGCTATAGG
>NC_092227.1:8018920-8066420 GCF_036320965.1 Panulirus ornatus
ATAGTGAGTGTGTGTGTGTGTGTGTGTGTGTGAGAGAGAGAGAGAGAGAGAGAGAGAGAGAGAGAGAGAGAGAGAGAGAGAGAGAGAGAGAGAGAGAGAGAGAGAGGATCAGACCTTCAACAGATTATCCCGGGGCCCGATAATCTGAGGGGGGGGGGAGCCCCGAGAATGCCCCCCCCCCGCCCCATTCTTCCTTGCCAAGTAGGGAGAAAACGAGAGTATTTTGGCCCTCAAAGATCCGATCCACCACTGATAACATACCACTGAAGAAAAAAAAAAAAGAATATATATCTTCAAACCCGTTGATTCATTTCGGCGAAATTTACCCACCTCCTCCTATTCCCGTTTTCTAGTCATTAGCTGCATCCCGTGTGGCTGATGAATATTTTGTGGAAGTATTCAGCCTGTAAACACACTCCTCGGCCAGAATATATGAACAGTAATTACCCGCGTGTTTACAGTGGCGTTGTATAAATATTCAGCACTTTTAAGAAGACTGCTGAGTACGGATGCAGCAAGAAATGCAGATCCTTTTCCTCCCAAGATAAAGATTTTTATACTTTAGCGAGTCTAAATACCAAACCAGAAGGGAAATGAGCAAGAAAATATGAACATAAACATGCAAAGTTTCTTAATAAAAAATGTTTTTTTTTTGTGTCTTTGTTGAAGAATACAGTCGGCATTCAAATACTATCATTATCATTCTGCTTTCACCACTGCCAACTCCTCTGGCTACCATACCCTGAACGGCGCAATGACATTGTTTCGTGGTTTAACCATTCACCCCGCTGTTTTCCTCTTCATACCTCCCATAGCACCAGCACACAACCATTCCGCTGAACTATATGAACTACAGTGTAACATCTTCCTGTAAATACATTATCCCCTGCGACCAAAAATATCTGTAACTGTCATGGAAATGAATGAAGTAACGGCAAGTGTGCGCGGAGGTTGGTAGCATTGCGACTGGCAACTCTCTCGCCGAGGTCTGGAGAGATAGGAGTGAACATTCTACTGTGTAGGTGTGTTAAGATATAGCCTATATGGATCATCTAGGCACTGGCTCCTCCTCTCTCTCCATCCCTCAACGTTTTCCTAGGGTGGGCTTCAGTGGGTTAGGCTATGGTTCAAATCAAACCTGACCTAACCTAATCTAACCTTGAAAAACGTTAAATAGGGACGAATCATAAACTCATTAATACGGAGATGCCAATAAAGTTAAACTCTCACAGACGGACCCAGTGAGTGAGACCAGACAGTTATTAAGTTATATACAACACGGAGATGCTAATAAAGTTAAACTCTCACAGACAGACCCAGTGAGTGAGACCAGACAGTTATTAAGTTATATACAACACAAGGACAACACAACAGCAATTGCTCTCACGAAAGTAAAATTCCCCATCTTTATATAGACTATCTGTATAGTGTAAGAGACCCACCACACATGGACCACGGGATGTCACATAGAGAACTCACAAAGGGATTCTATACCAGACCTATGTATGATCAGATGTATCATCCTACAGAATGAAGACTACGATAAATGAATATATTTTGTCCAGGAGCTAATCAACACCTGCTTCGTCCTCGACATTGAAGAGGAAACATTGTAAACCACCGTGCAGAACATTAGAGCTTGCATCAGTTGCTCTCAACAAACGCTTTAAAACAGCAAACTGCCGAACACACTGCCTTTTATTACCGTACTCTCGCGCAGTTTCTTACCCATGTCTTTCTAACTCATGGCCGAAACAGTACGCTTGCGTGAACAGTCTTTAGAATGATGAACAATAAGGACGACTTTTGTTGGGCTTGAGTACACTAAAAACGACTTTAGGAACAAATGACGAGTGTGTGATGAATCTAAGCTAGTCTCTCATCTCTTTTTCTGGCCACAGATGCTGTAGTAATTGTTCTATAGATGTTAGGCGGGCAGAGCCACGCGCCAGCTATCACTTCTCTCCCTAATACCTTCTCACTTCTCTGAGAAGTGGACGTGCTAAAGGCAATTTCCCCCGATTTTCGAGAGAACTGTCAACATCAAATGAACAGGAACGGATGGTTGGGAGCCACAGCAGGGGGTGGATGTTCTATGGTATCACTTGACATCCAGCTATACCGCTATAGCTTCACTACCTCTCCGTAATAGCAAGTAGACTGGGAATGATAATGATAGTATTGGTAGTAGTAGAAGTTATGATAATAACTATAATGATACCACCACCACTACTACTACTACAACGACTAATAATAATAACAGTAATAATAATTTTCTATTTTTTTTTCAAACTATTCGCCATTTCCCGCGTTAGCAAGGTAGCGTTAAGAACAGAGGACTGGGCCTCTGAGGGAATATCCTCACCTGGCCCCCTTCTCTGTTCCTTCTTTTGGAAAATTAATAAAAAAAAAAATAACAATAATAATAATAATAATAATAATAATAATAATAATAATAATAATAATAACAAAAGAGAAAAGACTCCAGCATCACGACACAACACAGAGCTTCAGGTAATGATACACAGAAACTCAAAGTAACACACACGTAGTACGTGGACAGGGGGTCAAATGTGTTGCTTACTTTTTTTTCTGACTTATTCTGCATGAAATTCTGGGGTTCTGAACATGTAAATATTATCAAGACTTGGAGAGATGATCCTTGTGGTTTGTTCTTCAACCGATGCATTATGATCACATTCCTAAAATCACAGAGGAAGAACTGATGAACAATGCACGTATCTATAGATACTTTGAACGTATAAGAGAAAGGAGATAGATCTCTAAGCCTATATTTCACATGAAATATCTTTTACAATCATCAAAAAGGATTAGCTGCACAGGAGGCTGGCTCACCAGCGTGTACACAATATCCAAAAGCAGAAATCAGAAGTCTTCACGGGCCAACATACTCTGCGAAACCCCGGTCAGCCGTCTGTTACTAAGCCATCTACTTCTGAGAAACGTCAAGTCCAGCAAAGGTTCCATCGGTCCTCCTCCTCCTCCTCTTTACAGACATCGTCAGCTCTCACGACTTGAGAATTAGACCCATGGTATTCACCTCCTCCTCCTCCTCCTCTTATAGACATCGTCAGCTCTCACGACTTGATAATTAGATCAATGGCATTCACCTCCTCCTCCTCCTCCTCCTCTTTACAGACATCGTCAGCTCTCATGACCTGAGAATTAGATCCATGTCTTCACCACCACCTCCTCCTCCTCCCTCCTCTTCCTCCTGCCCTAAAGCTTTACACGACACACACAACCAGCCAGTGTGGAAGTCAAGACACGTGTGCCCGTGCCTGCTCGAGCAAGCGGGGGATTTTGCAAACAGCGAAAAGGAATCACTGAGATGTGATCCTCGTCTGCTGCAGGTGTTCAGCCAAGAGACCTTACTTCTATTACCACCCCGACGTCTCTTCTTCCTATCCAAGTCGTTCTGTCGGTTACCACATCCACTATGATACGTGATGGCTCTCGCGTCTTCCTCATTGTTAGATTAGGAGGAGTTTACAACATTACAGTTATGTTCCATCAATAAACTCACGCTTTTCAGCGTGATTACATCAGTGCTCCTTCCACTCTGAACATCCCATATCCTAGAAACTACTAATTTAGTGATATATATATATATATATATATATATATATATATATATATATATATATATATATATATATATATATATATATATGCACAAAAGTACGATAAGGTAATAGCGCATAGGAATCGTACAAATATGCCTTACTCCACCACGAAGCAGCGAGTTCTAAAGGAAAGGGACTTCGATGTACACGTGAACACCGTGCAGTAATACGTCCCTTATGACTGGTAAGCCTCCCCTCACTCCAGTGCATCTGGTGCTAGCCCCCTACCTCCTACCGTCCAGCAATATGGGAAAGTCAAGTTTACTCAGGGAGGGGAAACGGTCGGATGAAACACTCCATATCTATTGGGATAGATAGACACCTACTCCACCCCCACCTCACACACCACCCCCCCAATGACCCAGGACGAATATGGTGAGAGTATGACATGGTCCACTCATGTGACGGAGCGACTGGGTAAATGCTGGTGGAGCTATCGGAAGGGTGGAGGTGAGGGAAGAAGGCTGAACTGCTCTGAGGTATTTGTGTCGACTCGACTGCGCTCCCGACGTGGGACGCGCGCAATGTTGCCGAGGCTTGCTCTTAGAATCACATGCCGCGCAAACACTGGTGTCGCGGGCACCATGAGCTAACGAGGCAATTTCCTAGTTAATAGATCTTTTTGCGTTACACACACACACACACACACACACACACACACACATACCATAACTCTTTAAGTGTCAGCAGACCTTAAAGGTGGCGGTGTAAGGGAAAGAGAAAGGCATAAGTAGGAACAGACTTCCGAAGCTTCGCTGCTCGAGAGAAGAAAAAAAAGAAATAAAATATCTATACATACGTCAGGCTTCGTTGTATAGCCAGCCGCAATGCACTATAATATAACCCTGTTTTAAGGATAAGCGCATCACACTGCCACCGGACTGCGCTTAAGCCTATGCGAATTAAACCGCAAATGAAACTTTAATATGCCTTTCTAAACTGACCGATCATCCGGAATTAAACTGCGTATTCACAGAGTGTACGACAGTGCATAAAAAACTTGCTTTAAAAAGACTGAACACAAAAGGCTGGGGAAAGTTGGGTTAATTACATATTTATTTAGTGGGGCTCTTTTTTTTAATTGAAATATTGGTAAATGAAGAGATTTCACTCCATTTTACGAAATTATTTACCCCAGCGCTCTCGCGTAAATACTGCTGTCATGCTTGTCTCTGTATTTCTTTTTTTTTTCTAGTACTTAAAGCATATATCATTGTTTGTATTGAAAACATCTATGCAACTTGGTACGTGTCAATTCGTGAATTAACCAAAGATGATAACGGTGAACGAACGTCTGAGATATCCAGACGAGGTAGAAAACGACATACGGCTGGCAACGAAGTTGCTGGCTTGTTGACAACGCTCAGTCGCTCAACACCACCTTCAAAATCGCCCGTGTAAACTGTCGCACACAACTCCAGTGGGCAATTTGAGAAGCCAGATTCCGTCGCACGATGGATTTCTCGCTATTCTGTTGTATCCAGTAGAGACGTACAACTTTAAGGATGGATATGTTAATTGGACATCTGAATCAATCAACCTTTCCACGACACTGATACAACTTTTAGTTGTATTACCATACTGAACAAAGTAGTCGATTTTGGGATTCGTTTTCTTCCATGGTGTCCGCCAAAGAAATCATAGTCCGCCACCTCATACAATGGCACATTTGCATTTTAGTACTTATGTTAATTCTCCTTTGGCTCTGATTACCATCTGCAAACATCAGGGCATACAACTGACAAGGTTTCCCTAAGTATTCTACGACCATGATTTGGGTTCAGGTGATTCTCAACTCATGAATGAGGCGAGACACCGACGAGGTGTTGCAGGAAGCAACCACCTGATCGTGCGTTCTGAGTCGCCAGCGAGCCTAGAAATCTCAAGTGTACTATTTTCACGCTTCCAGGCGAGCATTCGGGATTTTCTTTTCTATTTCTGTTTTCTTAATTTTTCGTATATCTCTTATTTTTCCTTTCACCCGAGATGGTCTTGACTGGAGCATGTTTGTTTTACCCCGTCACTATACATATATGATCAAGATATTCCTATGAGTCCACGGGGAAAATGAAACATTCTTTGTAAGAGCAACTTTTTAGCCCACAAGAAGATAAAAAAAATAGAAAAATTCCCAAGTGCTAAAATGTAACTAAAATGCAACGAGTCAAATCACAATCGTGGCCGAGACGTAAACCCTATCAAAGCATTACGTCAAATGTTGACACCTATATATTTCGTTTTGTAATCTAGGACGGGACACAGACCTTGCGACGCGCCGTGTTACCAAACATGACCTTAAAAGACTTATGTAGCAGTGACAGCCTGAATGATTTTATAACTATCTTGAACAAGAAGAAGGTATTTAATTTATTCTTTTTTTTTTTTCCCCGAATGGATGTTACGAAACGAGTTATCGGAATCAGGAAAAATCACTGGGATTCCTTCCAGCGATGACTTCAAAAAAAAAAAGGTTAACTTAAAAAAAAAGTTATGTTATGTTAGGTTAGGTTAGGTTAGGTTAGGTTAGGTTAGGTTAGGTTAGGTTAGGTTAGGTTAGGAAAGGTTTCTTGAGATGATGTAGTTTTTCTTAACTAACTGCATACGAAGAGACAATCAAACAATGTCCAAAAATGAAACCCCTCACCTAACTTAACCTAATTTAACAACCCTTACCTAACCTAACCTAACTCAACATTCTTTGAAGTGACGAATGCGGGTTAAATAACATCCATGGGTTACTTTAGCGTTGCGTTATTATCATAACTCTAACTAACCCAATGACACCACTTATGTCGATACTGGTTAGGTCGCCTCGCCCCAGGGGTGGGAGCAATGCAAGGGCTATGAACAACGAGTCTTGACAATGCAATAACTTCATTGAATTCAGTGCCTTAACAACCACCAGATGGTCATGAACTCAAAAAGCCATTAACGCAGATACCAAACCCATACCACAAAAAATGAGTTCGTCCATTCTATCTTACATACCACAGGGCCCCCCTCCGACTCACCCCCAAAAAACCCGGTTATTTTGCATTTAGATGACAATAAACCCTGGGAAAAGTGAGCGACACCGCGCTCTTTTTTTTTCAAACCCCCCTAAAAATAAAACGCAACAAATGCACGGCTTTGTTCTGAATCTCCACATGTTTTATGATTTAAAATTTCACTTTTTTTAATTCATATTTCAAACTCCTTTTGTTTATTTCATTTTGTCTTTCATTTCTCGCACGACGTTCATATACATCAAATAGACTGAGACTCTGTGATATATGTGTGTATATATATATATATATATATATATATATATATATATATATATATATAAATTTTTTTAGGATTTATGATATAGTCTACGGGTCTAGGACTGTCCTCCTCGCCCTCAGAGGAGAAATGGAGAGAGAGAGAGAGAGAGAGAGAGAGAGAGAGAGAGAGAGAGAGAGAGAGAGAGGACTCTAAATATGTACATCTAGTACGCATTTTACATCAAACATTCACAACTGTCACCAGTTTTTCTGCTTCATCTTTGATATGTTTTCTCTTATCATCCTCTCTATCATCCCTTATCTAACTATCTTCAATAACCATTCTATAAACGCTTCAACGCACCATCGCCATCTATCGACACACTTGTCTATCGCTAGTCTTTTCTTTTCTCTATCTCAGCCCGTTTACCGTCATGCTCCTTTAAATCACCTTCATCAGGATAAAAAAAAAAAAAGGAAAAAATAATCCATCCAAAACCATCGTTTTCTACCTGCCTGTGTCTCATTTACACATCATTTCTCCCTTCGAGCTTACGTCTGCATCATCTTTGGTCAGCATCTCTGATTATCATATACCATTCTCCGACCTTTGGGGGAAGACCATTATCTACTCCCCTTATCTCTTATCTTCATCATGGTCGACGACAACGAAGATCCGGTCGAAAAAAAAGAAAAAAAATTGAAAATATCCTAAAAATGGTATTCGGTGGAATTTTTTTTCTCCTCCGGTCACTTCACACGTTGTATACACATGGCGCGCTGCGACCACCGCCAGCAACAGAGGTGGGTAATATTCGTTGCAACACAGATAACGTTTTCATTTCCTGTATTGCTGTATCTGTCTGTACCTTCCTGTCCCTTGTAATTCTTCGGTGAAAAGTTTCCCTCCCCCCCCCGCGTGTAAAAGTCACCACTTTGTAATATACATGAACAAAAAAAAAATATATATATATATATATCTGTATACCAGTGTGTATAGATAGAAACGAGTATGTATACACCGAAATTGGAGTATAGATCCTATCAATTATTTTTGGCTTCTAAATTGAATATATATATATATATATATATATATATATATATATATATATATATATATTCTTATCCCTGGGGATAGGGGAGAAAGAATACTTCCCACGTATTCCCTGCGTGTCGTAGAAGGCGACTAAAAGGGGAGGGAGCGGGGGGCTGGAAATCCTCCCCTCTCGTTTTTTTTTTAATTTTCCAAAAGATGGAACAGAGAAGGGGGCCAGATGAGGATATTCCCTCAAAGGCCTAGTCCTCTGTTCTTAACGCTACCTCGCTAACGCGGGAAATGGCGAATAGTTTGAAAGAAATTTATATATTCTGTTCACTTTAATTATACAATTCCTAACCGAGTCAGATATTCTTTACCCCGTCAATCATTTCCTTTAACTTGCATCATCATCATCTCTGATATTGTCTTACGTCTCAGTCATTTTGTTCTTATATATATATATATATATATATATATATATATATATATAAATATATATATATATATATATATATATATATATATATATATATATATATATATATATATATAAGTGGATTAAAACAGGGCATGTGAAGCGTTTGGGGTAAACCATGGAAAGCTGTGTAGGTATGTATATTTGCGTGTGTGGACGTATGTATATACAAGTGTATGGGGGTGGGTTGGGCCATTTCTTTCGTCTGTTTCCTTGCGCTACCTCGCAAGCGCGGGAGACAGCGACAAAGCAAAAAAAAAAAAAGAAAAAAAAAAAAAAAAAAAAAAAATATATATATATATATATATATATATATATATATATATATATATATATATATATATATATATATATATATATATATGGACTTTAACTTCATCACCATCATCATCATCATCACCCACGTCTCCATCACCACGAATAGAAATCCTCCACCCACATCCACCTCAATATCTATCTACCGTAAATTGATCTTATCATTTTTATTCTCGGCCACCGTTACCCTTCGCCCTCGCGATCCCCCCCTGGCCTTAACAAGCATTACCACCGCATTCAAAAGCCTTTCACCCACCCACCCTTAAGGGAATTCGCCAAACAACTCGGTTGCATAATCCTGTAGTACGCGATATCATGCCAAAGCCTCGCTCTTCGCTCGATTTTTCTTCCGTAGCAAAAAAAACTCACTCTTCCTATAATTTTTTTCTCCTCCTCGCGTTTTCTGTTGCACCTTAGGTCTCGCCTTAGTATCTCTTCGGAGCAGAATTCGGAATGCGGGAAATCACCTCGTTTGGTACAAACGAGCTGTAACTACTGGTGTGTGTGTGTGTATGTGTGTGCGTGTGTGTGTGCGTGTGTGTGTGTGTGTGTGTGATTATAAGACGTAACTATCTCTTCATTCTAAGATGATTGGCCCGACCATGCGGTTGGTTAGTGGGTTCTCCGAAGTTAAAAAAAAAAAAAATCACACAGAAAAAGTGAATATGTGCCGTCCAGATAGTGTAGCCTGGGATGGAAATGAGTACGAGGGGAGACGATCATCGCAATCGAGGTATGAAATGCACTTACTGAGGGAGACCTGACGTGAAACGAAATAAGGAAGAAAAAATACGAGATTAATCTAACTAAATCAGGAAAAAATACAAGATTAATCTAACTGAATAAGGAAAAAATACGAGAGTAATCTTACTAAATAAGGAAGAAAATACGAGAGTAATCTTACTAAATAAGGAAGAAAATACGAGAGTAATCTTACTAAATAAGGAAAAAAATACGAGAGTAATCTAACTGAATAAAGAGAAAATACGAGACTAATCTTGCTAAATAAGGAAAAAAATACACGATTAATCTTACTAAATAAGGAAAAAGATACGAGAGTAATGTAACTGAATAAGGAGAATTACGGGACTAATCTTACTAAATAAGGAAAAAAATACGAGATTAATCTAACTAAATAAGGAAAAACACGAGATTTTAATCTAACTAAATAAGGAAAAAATACGAGATTAATCTAACTAAATAAGAGAAAAAAATTACGAGATTAAAATCTTTAACTTTAAGTTCTTCCAATTATGTCACTGATGCGCATTTGAGATATCCGAAGGGATTGCAACTGCCATTACACCAGATTCAAATTCTATAATGCCGTGTATCAGGACCTAATCTATACATGAATGCTCAACCATCCAACAAGATCTCGAGGTTGAGGAATTTACAGCAGTGTGACGTGAGTGGAGACCCCAAGACTGTTTATCAAACACGTCGCCGCCTCGTCCCTCAAGAAACCCCTCCACGCTTGGATCTCCTCCATCACACGATGGATTTCAAGTACTTCAAACTGCGCTATCGGTAGCTACTTAAGGCCACGGCAATCAGTCCTCCTGCGTACTTAGTTGGCCCGTTACTCTCAATAACTGCAGCCTTGTGACACCGCGATCGATTCTATGATACGTACAGAGGAATGTCGCTTGGATCTAGGCGCTGTATCAAGGGGGAGTGATTTCTCTCTCTCTCTTTCTCGTTTTTCTTACTTTAAGTTAACGATATTTGTGTGCTATTTTCGTACGTGTGCCCTACGAAAATACCGACGTTCCGTACAGAATGAAGTGTACTGCAGGATACATTACGTCAAGTTTTATACATGGGGAAAAAGAAAGTTGTATATGAAGGTTTTGTCATGATGAGCAACCGTACGAAAAGATTGAAACTATACGAAGAAGATATAAAACGATAAATATGGAGCCACGGAAAGATGGGGGGAGGGTGGTGGTGTTACCGGACTCCGCCTGCATAGGGTCTATACCCCGAGTGAAAAGTCACCTTTAGCGAGACTGTATTACGTTAATGGACGGAGAGGAATACCATATCGTTTCGGAACTTCTCGCTCCAAAGAGGGCCATTTTTTTTTCCCTGTTCCTGACTGCAGTTGTGAAACTACATAAGGCGTTCTGGGGTCTATATAATGCTAATGATGAGGCGGAAAACATCCTCATTCTTTACTCCTTTTTTTTTTTCAATGTTGGAGGATCCGGTCTCATGGTGGACTAAAGTCCACATCAAAGCCCCGGGCCTAAACTGAAATAGAGAGAAAATTACGCAAGGGTAAAAGAAAAGACAAGGGAAAGTATTTACGAATTTTGGAGGAAGTGAAAAAAAACTCTTGAAATGTGACAGGTCATAGTTATTGGGAAAGACATGAGAGGGTAGAGCGGTTCAATATGCTAACTGTAGTAACCACATCTCGTGTTCCTCCACTCATGTCTCATGATCTATTTACATCTTACGACGTTAAGATGCATCAGAGTTGCGACAGGTACGACTGGTCCTACGTAGGGTGTTGGGGAGAGAGTAGCCTAACCTCACTGGGAGCGTACAACAGTTGAAACAGCGCACAGGATGTCCCGAGACTTACTACACCATTCCCTCGTCTGCATCGTCAGAAACCACACAGGCACGACCACACACACACACACACACATATATTCACTGTCTTGATGTTGCTTGTATATCATTTACACTCCTAGTGTTGGAGTACTCAGTATACACATATCTGATGGGCCACCAAGGGCCCTTCTAGACGCGCTGATTCGTTCGTCAGCGAGCTGAATGAAATCCTAAGCTACGCTTGTGACTGCTTACACGGTACGGAGGCCCGTATTACCATTTGTTTCCTGTTCATTCATTTTTTTCCCCTTGGCTTCATAGATGTGAAGATGCATCTTCATAGTCATTAGATTCAAAGTTAGTCTGACAAAACCTGGACATTTATTTTCTCTTTTTTTGCCCCCAGCCGCACTGAGTTGGAGGAGGGTGTGGGTTGGGATGCGTCCGGTGCCACACGGAATATGGTTTCTAAGAGACATTGTCTCACCGCAGAGTTGATGATAGATCGTCAGTCCACGAGATATCGACGATCACACACTGACTGGGACGGGGCTGTTTTTGTAGACGTCCACACCAACCGTCGTGGGTTCGATGGGGTTCCCGTTGCCGAACTGCAACTTAAGGAAATAGGATATCTCACGTTGCGGGAGGTGAAGGTGGCGAGGGTGGTGTACTAAACCTTCATCTAAAACTTATCGGGTGAGGCGCTGGCGACGAGTGAAGAGAGTCAAGGTGGGAGTCAGTGCGTTGAAAATAACTTGGCACAAAGCGTAAGGGAATATTAATGACCAATGGTAATCCTGGCTAAATCTTTTCTACTTTCCTTTCTGTGGTATTTCTGAGCAGTTCCTGATGGGTTGGTGGAACCAGTGCGACGATCAGACGACGAGATGGGGCGTGGCAGAGAGCCTGCCAAGAATCAGTGACGGAAGTTCTCGAGTTCAGGTGTGTAGGAAGTTTAAAGTGTCTCGGGGTGTCGGGGGAAGAAGAATAAGAAGAAGAAGAATTTGAACACACACACACACACAAGACTGGTAATGGTACCGAAGTGTTCTTTTACGGCCGAGTTTCTCGTCCACCAGTGTGACACTCCGGGAAGGTCTTGATGGACCGCACACCCTTGAGAGGACTGGACTGGAAGGACGACGTAGGGTACGTGCACGGATAGGAGGAGGAGGAGGAGGAGCAGGAGAAGGAAGGGAACACGGCTGAAAAGGACGTCGACGACTTAGGGTCTTGGTTAGGCAGATCGTGGCGTGTCTGGCGGTGGTGACATGAGTTCTGCCTCCCTCCTACCTCCCTTCTGGAAGCTAATGAGGGTATTGCCCGACGGCAATGAGGTAATGAGGAGAGACCCTGTTCATAATGCTGATACTAGTGGTCCGCCACTCGTCCACGGGCCTCCCAATCTACCCGGTGTCTACCGGGTCCATCACTTTGCTCATGAAGATAAGAAAAAGGGAACTGAAGGGCCACATTCACGTGCATATCTATAGGAACCTCACCTCAAGGGTGAGGAACTGAGTGACCGAGTGGTTGATGCCGTGCAGCGTGTCGAAGCAACGCTCACTGAGGAGGTGTCTGCAGTTCATGGTATGAGACGCTACACATCTCGGAGCTAACGACCATACTAATGACAAACGTTGTGGCTCGTCATCATTATCATTATCATTGTTTCGAAACCTTCGGTGAAGTTGACCGGCCTTGAGAGCCAATCAGGATCTGTATAATTATCTCTTCTTTTTTTTTCACTGAATTACGTTATGGCAGAGAGAAGTATTACATGATGATTTTTATATCAACCAATTTATGAGAGACTATGGTACTTGTGTGTGTGTGTGTGTGTCTGTGTGTGTGTGTGTGTGTGTGTGTGTGTGTGTGTGTGTGTGTGTGTGTGTGTGTGAGATGACACAGTGTATGAGAGTCAAATAAAAATCTTTGTGAACGAAAATCCAGAACGGATGAGGGAGTCGGATAAAAGAAAATATATATATATATAATCAATATCCCTGGGGATAGGGGAGAAACAATACTTCCCACGTATTCCCTGCGTGTCGTAGAAGGCGACTAAAAGGGGAGGGAGCGGGTGGCTGGAAATCCTCCCCTTTCTTTTTTTTTTTTTTTTTAATTTTCCAAAAGAAGGAACAAAGAAGGGGGTCAGGTGAGGATATTCCCTCTAAGGCCCAGTTCTCTGTTCTTAACGCTACCTCGCTAATGCGGGAAATGGCAAATAGTATGAAAAAAAAAAAAAAATAATCAATATGCCTTTACACCAAAATAGAAAAAAATCATTCCGGAATGCATTTTGTAATTACGGAGCGTATGCACACACACACACACACACACACAAAAGATCATAAGATATTCTACCGCAATACTATGGGGAAAGTTTAATTAATTGCTTTTTTTAATTTGCGTACGACACACATTCTTTTTTTTTTTCCCATCATGAATACCGGTTCAGTTTGGGTGAATTCTACGAAAGTTTTAATCGCTGTTGTTAAACGCGCATCTTCTTTAGCAAAACATTCAGTTGCTGGCCTCTATCTATCGTGTCCATCCGTGTTTACCACGTCCAGACAGATGTCTATCAGTCGAACGGGACGAGTCAAAAAAAAAAAATAGTCGAAAGAATATGATGAAAGCTTTCCAGAGATGGCCAGGAATATTACATATAAAGTCTGGGCTCGTGAACAGCCATCCGAGGTCATAACAGATGATTCTGAGGCTTCGTTTATAGGGTGGTGAGGCGCGCGCAGGTTTTTCGGTCATGGCTGCACCTGTGTTGCATGCAGGAAGTGCGGTGGGTACGTCTTTAAGAAACCAGAGTCATATGCAGCGGTACATCATAATTACGGTAGAGCCAAACATGTGTGCAAATTGTCCCATATCTTCCGTTCCATCTCGATACTAAATTGCTTTATTGTCCATCGAAATTGGTAGTTAAATAAGAACAGAGAACTATTCCATGCGACACCTGCATCCACCTCCAAGGCTGGCTGCGCTACAGTCAGCAGCAGGGAAATGACGGACTCCCTCGGAATGAGAAGTTCTTCGACAAGACGGTACTCCTCTCATCCGCTGATAATGATGCAACCTCCCAAAAGGTGATTTTTCAAATGTGGTGTAAACTCGTGCAGGCGTTAGCGAGGTAGCGCCAGGAAACAGACGAAGAATGATGGCCCATCCACTCACACACACACACACACACACACACACATATATATATATATATATATATATATATATATATATATATATATACGCCCCAACACGCACATATACATACGTATAAATATCATCATATACATACATATACATACACAGACATATACGTATATACACATGTACATATTCATACTTGCTGCCTTCATCCATTCCTGTCGCTAACCGCCACAAAAGAAATAGGATCGCTACTCCCTGCTTCAGCCAGATAGCGCCAGGAAAACAGGCAAAAAAGGCCACATTCGTTCGCACTCAGTCTCTAGCTGTCATGTGTAATGCACCGAAACCACAGCTCCCAGACGCTTCACACATATATACAGATTAATCAGTTTAAGACCTAGAAGGAAGCAAGGTCCCTTAACAATATAAGTTATTTGGCCAAAAGATAAATAATGGAATGGGTTTGGAAAGAGCAGTTAAAATTACTGCAATCTATTTACAATGTTTTCAATATGGGAAGAAGAAATAAAAACACGTATAGAAAAGTCAAAAGGTTGAAAAGAATTAAATCATTTTTTTACAACCTTAATTCTACCATGACATTTAGAATATATCAAGAACTACTTTTTAAACAGAATTATGTCCCGTTCCAATTCTTGTAGCTAATGTCCTTCACCAGTGTTGCCTCTCTGTAATAAGTCATAACCAGATAATCCCGCTAAAGGTTATCATAAGCCACCAATCCAGTTCAAACTTAGAATGAAAAGAAAAAAGAGAAAACTCGGTTGTGGAAAAAGCTTTATAATAGAAAGTATAAAATACGTCATTAGTCCAATGAGGCCGGCCAGGAGGCCCAACAAGCAAGGCCGTGAAGATAAGGGGAAGGTTATTATAATGTAATGGCCACAATTAGAGGTCGCTGGCTAAGCCAAAAAAAAATCCGCACTGATTAATACGTCAGACAAACTAAGTACGAAGAAAAAACATTGGTTCGTAAAAACATCAAGTCTGAGCTGCATATGGCTCCATCCACCTGCCTTCATGGTCCCACTGAACAATACAAACGATTCTGTTCATTGATTAAGAATTAGGTCTTCCCCTTCTGTACCTGAAGTCTACCTCGGGCGAGGCTATAACCCCTGCCATTAAACAGGGAAGAGTACCTTCAACGTCAAAAGACCTTCATACTCCAAAGATTTCTGTCATTTCCCTGCTCCTGCATGGAGTGCAACCCTCGAAAGTTGCTGGAGCCTCATTGAAAGGATTCTGAAACTGCACAGAAATAATATTTTATATATATATATATATATATATATATATATATATATATATATATATATATATACATGTATCTATTCCTATGATCACGCGCAAAATTGTGATCTTTTCCAATATATATATATATATATATATATATATATATATATATATATATATATATATCATTGTCTCTACCCTGAAGTTAGGTCATTCAAGTTCAGTTGAATGACAAACTGGCTCGCTGGTGCAAAATTTTTCCAGTCTTTTGCGTATTACGTCCACCAATCACAGAAGAAGCCCCAACCCCTTTACTCCCCCTTTCTTTCTTAGCCGTCATAACCTGACTTTATCTTTTTCTGGACAAGCTTTTATCAATTTCAGTTATAGCCAAACGCTCCCCGTTAGAATTATTATATATTTTCCTATGCCTTTATCCACAGTGATACGAGGTCTTGATTATAATTAAAGAGAATTTCATCTGAGTCTGTCATGCATTTCATCATCCTTTTCCTCTTTGTTTAAATCAACTGATGACACACACACACACACACACACACACACACACACACACATATATATATATATATATATATATATATAAGTCATTATCATTATCAAAGTTGTTTATACTTGACCACAATGTCCCGCGTTAGCGAGGCAGCGCCAGAAACACGAAGAAATGCCACATCCGCTCACATCCATTCTCTAGCCACCATGTGTAATGCATCGAAACCACAGCTCCCTTTCCACAACCAGAGCCCCACAGACCTTTCCCTGGTTTATCTCGGACGGTTCACACACTAACGCGGGAAATGGCGAATGCGTAAGAAAATAATATTATGTATACACACACTTTGTCTTATTATTTCATGTAGGAATACATGCACTGCAGAAACAGTTGAAACCGAAATACTGCGAGGTCGGCACGTAAAAGATCCAAACTTTTCTTGTGTTCCTGCAAATGGCATCATTGCAACACCGTTGAGCATTTTCTCATATTTCTCGTGGCGAAAACAAAGCGGTCAACTCCATGCCATGTGATCCTGATGACGATTTAAATGCATATATATCAACTTCCATATGTAACGAGGCATCACAACCTTCTTTCCACGTTTCCCATAATTCTCCCGTCATCTGTCAGTATTTATGGGGATGGATTACCTTGATATTCATCAAGGGTGATGGGTGGCAGTGCTAAGTCTGTTCACTTTACATGACACCCCAAGCTGTGGCTACGGATGTCCTCTCTCATCCTTTCGTAAGGATCTGATATGGTGTGTCTGGCAGACTGAATGGGAGGGGTTAAAATGAGGACAGCCCTTCTAAGAACAAGAACTCGAGCTAGGCTAAGGCCTGGCGAACCCTCACCAACAAATGCCCTACGCTATACGTGGCTAGGCTAAGGCCTGGCGAACCCTCACCAACAAATCCCCAACGCTACACGTTGCTAGGCTAAGGCCTGGCGAATCCTCACAAACAAATGCCCTACGATACACGTTGCTAGGCTAAGGCTTGGCGAATCCTCACCAACACATCTCCGACGCTAAACGTAACAAGTTGTCGTACTCTCTTGAACCATGTCAAGTCTTCTTGCTGAATGACCCTTCATCGTTGTCAACAGAAGACTGAACTCAACAACGTACATACTTCTGCTACACGCGTCATCACTTGACAGACTTGCTAACGGGTCATCTGGAATGAACCCCTAGGAGCTATTACCCTCCAACCTCTCTTCCTTTTTCCAGTCTTTCTCTCCTCCTCACTACACTTTTCAGAACCCTCCGACAAATTCCATCCCTAATTCTCCAACTGCTCAAGACCTCATCTCTGCAATCAATGATTTATCAAGAAAAATACTCAAAGCCTTTAACTCTTTTGGACCCGGAATGGAAAAACAAAGTCGTCTCTGTTATGTTTTATGTTTCCTTGGTAAACATTGATTTCTGATCTAACATAATCATCTAGCAGCCGATAAACCATTTAATGTAACAGCATAAAAGAAAAAAAAATGCTGAGACATAAGTGACGTTTTCTGTTTCCCCTTCAGTACTTTAAAAGTACATTATACATACACAGTAAAAACGTCCAGCAATGCTACTCAAAAACCTTCGCTCTTGGCCAAAATCACCAGGTAAATAATTCTCAATTCGCGTCTTTTTTTAAAGCCTTCTGCAGCCGATACGTCAACGCGATGTTCAACAGTACAGCAAACACACGTGTGTCACTGTGGTTGTAGATTCCATTTAATGTAATATGATGAAGATAGATATGTCTCATGCTGGAATAGCCTCCGGGCCCCCAGCCCATGTCCATGACCTAGTGGGGCGTACGACACTATTGATCAGATGAGTGGCAACGGCCGTGGGCGGGCTGCCGTGTGTTAAGCAACTGGTTCAAACGGCCGAGGGATGAGCATGTCACGGTATGTTATGGTGGCCTCTGGCAAGACGGAGTACTATAGACACAGATAATGATATCTATCTATCTATTATACTTAACCGCCGTCTCCCGCGTTAGCGAGGTAGCGCAGGGAAACAGACGAGGAATGGCCCAACCCACCCACATACACATGTATATACATAATGATACATGCACAAGTAACAGAACACAATCTGTTTTCAATGTACGTCCAGGTGGGTCCAAACACTGAACATCGTTGTTCGTCAGTATATAAACCACGTCTGACATTTTCATCCACAATATTTTGACTATATACACATTCACAAACCCCTTAATACCTCTATAAGAAAAAAAAATCCTTAATACTTCTCAGTTATTTTGTGAACAAAAACCTGAATGGACTGAAGGACGAAACATTACGTGAAGAATGATACGAAGAAAAAAAGATATAAAAAAAATGCAAAAACGACCTTGGTAGATTGAAACGAAAAAAAACCCCCAAACCTCAATATTTTTCATGATGAATTTCAATATGCAGAACCGATACAGGACTAATTAAACTTTCCTTTTGTTCTTGTGGTAAAGTGTTTGAAGAAGCATATCGTGGCGTGTTGTGTGAGGCGTAATTGGATAACGCATTCCCAGATACCATCATGTTATGAAGTGACACCAGTTTTCTCTCTAAACTATCTTTTTTTCTTTTTTTTTTTTTTCAAATCTATCAAACGCCCTGTCGATGAAACTGTGATTGGTTTTCCTTCCAACTCTCGTTTCACATTTCTATGAACACATTTAATTAATGAAATGTTCGACGACCTATGACCTTTTCTGCCTACACTCACCAGAACCTAATCATACATTCCTCGAACGTTATGGGGTGGTGCCTGTAACTGATCATCATGGACCTGCAGCATTTCTCGCAAACTGTACACGTCCCCCCCCACACACACACACTCACACACACACACACTCACACTCACACACACACACATTCACTCACACACACACACACACTCAGAACACACTGACTGAACCTTACTTCAACAAGCAACCCTGATAAGTCCCTACTACACCCCAACTGTCTCCTACCACAGTCCCAAGACAGTGTCTACCATGGTTCCCCGCCTCCACAGACCATTTCTCTGGTCCCATACCAAACGCCCTCGACGAAGACGCAACATCGTGGACAAATCGTCAACGTCTTCTGCCACCTACTGCTTCAATTAGCTTCACTGACTTTATCTACCTCAACCTAGGAAGAGGCAAAGACCTCCATGGCTTTCATCTCCCTCGTCAGTGAGCGTCGTCAAATGCTATGGCCCCGGAGACCATCTCCAGCGTCCAGTCCCTCACACGTAACGTCCCAGAGAACACAAAGATGAGACCCACGCATTTTCCTCATACTTGTGAGTGATTTGCTGATGGCTACAATCGCTTCATGAAAGCGTGTCGAAGATTGTACCACTGTCTCAGCGTCGACAAGAACTCTCCCGACTTCATCGTTCTCCAGAACCCTCCTGAAAGCCTCCAGAACTCTAGACAACAGCCAACCGTATCATCATCAACCAAACCTGGAGTGGCAGTCATGCACGTCAGCCTTACTTCCAGCCATGCTCCAACCTAGCACTGTCTGGCTAGGTTGCATCCTCTTCCAGGTTGTTCAGTCCACCAAGATTCTCACTGTCACTCTTGGCTATGAATCAGGCTGAAGTGGACATGTCAGTACCATCATCAAATCCTCCTACTAATTTCTCCTCTAAGTTCTTCGTCGAGTCAGACACTTTGCATTCATCCTAAGATCATCCATGCCTCCCTCGCCTTGTTTTCCTCCTCGTCCACACCACACAACAGAGGTTACTGAAGCAAGGTACAGAAGAGGTTTCAGCAAAATCATCCTTGGGGTCCACTTCCATTACATGCCAAGAGGCGATCGACACACTGATCTCGCAGACTCTCTCCACCCATCACCACCTGGATTTCGTCCGACAGTTCGAGAATAGGGTGTTTCACGACAGTCGCCAACATCACCATCACCACGTCGAGCCCAGTCAAGCATGCATTGCCCTCTATATAAGAACAACCTCATCCCAGCCACTATGAACATCATCATCAACATCATCATGTTACACCAAACGCTATTCTAGTTTATATTTGAAGACAGTGATCAGCCCATTTGTCTATCATTATCTCTGTATATTGTCATACTTTAGCTGAGGATAATTCAATAAATCGTTAATCAAAATTACGATTATAAATACCATTATCATTACCAGGTTCGAACACTCTAGGTCTTGGCTGCTTGCTGCTGCGGAGGGCCAGCTGAAGTGCTGCTGACCAGTTGGCTTTTGACCTTTGAAGTCAGACATACACAAGGCAGAGACTCAGACAACAACAAACCCTTGGTGCGTTTCGTCGAAGAAAGTCGGAATGGCATTGATCAGTGGTATAACCACTCCTCCAGCCAAATTTCCTCTTCATGCTTCCCATATTGCTGGCACAACCTTCCTACTCAACACTTGAACGAAAATACATCACCCTGGCAACCCACAATACCTATCCTGCCATGGAAATGGATGACTTAATGGCATCTGTACATGGGGGTAAGGCATAATACGTCTGGCTACTTTCTTTGAGTGCCTACAGACAGAGACGACAGGGCCGCCTATCATAATCTGTATCAGCAGTAGTAGTAGTAGCAGCAGCAGAAGTAGTAGTATCATTATCATCATCCGTTTCTAAATACTTCACAAAATCCCATTCCTCAAAAGCCTGTGTAACTTTCCCCAGAGCGTATAAACACGGGGGGCGCCGCGCCACACGGAGAGAGATAGACAAGACCGACAACAGCAGCGTAAGGGGAGCAACGTAGTTGAGAACAAACACCAAACTCTCGGTGATTGTTTGCTTGGCACACACACACACACACACACACACACACACACACACACACAGCTCGAGGGGCAACGCACTGTACTGCACAGTTTTGCTGTTCCATAGTCATACCTGCGATGCTCTTATTTCCATTAATGGCATCAATGATACAGAGTAATAATGAAAGTGACAATGTATATTTGTAATATTCCAAATGATAATTGTATATTTTGAAATAGTTCAAGTGATAAATGTATATCTGATCAGGAGAAAGAAGTTCTTTTTTCCGGGCCTCTGAGGGAAGAAAGAATACTTCCCACGTATTCCCTGCGTGTCGTACGTCCTTTTTTTTTCTTTTCAAAAGCCTACTGCTCTACAGGCAGGATAGATATAAACACAAGCTGCTGTAATTACTAACAGGCTGCTGTAATTACTAACAGGCTGCTGTAATTACTAGCAGATACTTTTTTTTTCCCCCCCTTATCTCCACCTCTCGACTTACACGGAAACCATCCCTCACTCTGGATTTTGTGGGTAAGTGAATAGATACCCATCTTATTACCGGACATCATCATTATATATAACGAATCGCAAATTCACAATATTTAATTCAGCTCTGATGGAAGAGATCATTGCTTTCTCTCTGTCCCATTACCCTTTCCCATTTTCTGTAATGGGTAGCACTTCAACAGCGTAAAGTTCAGACTTAACATTTGTTAACTCTTACGTCGTATTCAGTCGCACTCATTTCATACGTTTAATATATTCATAACCACTTTTATTTTCTGTCCCGAAAATTATCATGTGGGAACAGTTTCCTAAATTTCAAAGGAAAATGAACATTATATAAATATATATATATATATATATATATATATATATATATATATATATATATATATATATATATATATATATATATTGTTCCCAATTATCTTTACAATTTGTATAGATCAATCATGTGAAAAAATCAACAGTGTTACTTTGTAGAAACAATGTATTTTTTTTCCTATTTATTTGTGACATCAATTCGTAATGTATAATTTTGTGCAAACTTTTCGCTCCCTAACTTTTAGCTATTGATAACCTATATAGGTAATTATTTACTTTCCTTGCTCATATATATATATATATATATATATATATATATATATATATATATATATATATATATATATATATATATATCGATTTTTCTTATACAAGTTGCTGCGTTTATTGATAAATGGACATTTCATAAGACGAAAGATGAATAAGCAATTAATTTTTCTACTGAGTAACAAGACGAATTCAAAGGTTTCGTGGTATCAGGAGAGCAGTTTCTCATGGCACGTGTGTTACTGAAATTCATCAAAACACACTGGGAGTGTGATAACCTTACCACTGCCACTGTCAATTTGATATTCAAAATCTCTAAAGAGTCTAAGGTGAATGGATATTGCATCAGATTATGGACCAGTACCTAACACTCTTTCTATGTTGTCTAACCCTAACAACAAGAACTTTACCAGACTGTAAAACTAAGCACACTCTGTATAGGGGATTTTGTACACACATCCCCTTTGAGCACATACAGAATTTCTGGAAAAACTTTTCCCTGAAAGTATTATTATTTCTAAAGACTACGTTAATACTTAAAAGTCTTTAGCAAAACAGGAACATAAGGTGTCACAACTGTGTGATGACCAACAGCTTTTTGAACGCAATTGGTTGTTTGTGTTGAACATTGTGAAAAAAAAACAAAAAAGACTTTCCAGCAAGACTATAAACCGAGTTAATGAAATGTTTGGGATTATGTAATTCATAACCAATGTCATAGATATTGCAGAGTTCCTCATCAGTGAGTTCTGCATTACATAATCGAAAAGCTTAAACAAACATTCATAAAACCATAGACTTCTTCACTATATTGTGCGCGCGCACACACACACACACACACACACACACAAACACACACATACACACACACACAAACACAGACGAGCGAGCGATTCATCAAAACGTATTTGTTTTTCCTCGTGTGTGTGTGTGTGTGTGTGTGTGTGTGTGTGTGCGTATATGTGTTTCAGAAGAGAGTTTGTTTGATTAAATCATCGCGCGGCGGAAAAGGGACTGTTAGCACTAAGAGCGAAAATGTAATTAATTAATTAACGCTCCGCTCGTAACGACCTTTTATGTGCTGTGAGACCACAGGTAATGACGGCATTTTTTTTTTTTATTTTTAGTCATTTACAAACCAACTTGATTATTACTAGAGTCTTTCAAGTGCCCTTGACAACTCGTCCTATATGGGGGGGGGGGGACCGTCCCTGTAATATGTGATGTGTCCTCCTCCATTTTGCATAAAGGTAATTACGTATAATTGCTTCTTTTTTTTTTTCTGTGTCACTAGGAATTATAATGATGGAATATATATATATATTTTTTTTTTCATACTATTCGCCATTTCCCGCGCTTCCGAGGTAGCGTTAAGAACAGAGGACTGGGCCTCAGAGGTGAAAATCCCTACCTGGCCCCCCCCTTCTCTGTTCCTTCCTTTGGAAAATAAAAAAAAAAAAAAAACGAGAGGGGAGGATTTCCAGCCCCCCGCTCCCTCCCCTTTTAGTCGCCTTCTACGACACGCAGGGAATACGTGGGAAGTATTCTTTCTCCCCTATCCCCAGGAATATATATATATATATATATATATATATATATATATATATATATATATATATATATATATATATATGATCATGTCGCTCGTCATCATTTGGAGCATTCACCTGCCGGCAATGTGAGCTCTAGATGGTAAGGGTGGTGGTCGTAAAGCCATAACAAAGGTATATTCAAAATATCAGATAATAATGTAATACTTTTTGACCTTCAGTTTCCTTTCCTTAGAGCGATAATGCCTATCACTTCCACTCCAACTGCTGTTAATTCTGAGCAAGATGAGGGAGGGAGGGACATGGATACTCGAAAGAATACGAGGCTTTGAATATTCGTCCGTTTCTTGAATATATCTCAAACGAGGCTTTGAATATTCATCAGTTTCTTGAATATATCTCAAACGAGGCTTTGAATACTCATCAGTTTCTTGAATATATCTCAAACGAGGCTTTGAATACTCATCAGTTTCTTCAATATATCTCAAACGAGGCTTTGAATATTCATCAGTTTCTTGAATATATCTCAAACGAGGCTTTGAATATTCATTAGTTTCTTGAATATATCTCAAACAAGGCTTTGAATACTCATCAGTTTCTTCAATATATCTCAAACGAGGCTTTGAATATTCATCAGTTTCTTGAATATATCTCAAACGAGGCTTTGAATATTCATCAGTTTCTTGAATATATCTCAAACGAGACTTTGAATATTCATCAGTTTCTTGAATAATTCGCCAAATCTCTCATAACCTTCAGTTATACAAGGAAAGAAAATGCAATTCAGGAAATATCATGCAATAAATAAATCAAGCACGAAGCTAAATATCGCTACAGTAGATATAGTTACTGTACTTTGTGTGTGCACTTTGAAGTAGCGAGGCTACACGGAGGGAATATATATATATATATAAGTCCGTTTTCTTTCAGCGAGCGAGTGAGCGTTACTGGTGGCATTTTAGCGCTGCGCTATGTTGCCGATCACCCGAATGCTCCTCCGAATTCGTGCCTTTCTGTAATAACGCGAGTGGGTGCGTCAGGTATCTCTGTTAAGTTCGAGAAAAGTCATCTATCTACTACGCATTTTTCCTTACGTGTTAAGAGAACAAAAGGAGAGCAAAGTTAAACTAAAGGAATATCCTGCGTACAGGGAAATGTGTTGATGCAGTATAGGGCTGAATTGGGTGTGCTTTTTACCGTTAAGTGTTCGTGACCATGACTCACTTCCCCTCGGCCACCCAGGGTCAAACGCCGAGGTTCGAATTCTAGGTTGAGGCAGTCGGACCACAGTTATCCCAGGTGTTCATCCACATCCCAACCAAGCCTACAAAATGTGCACCTGGCTTAGACTAGGATATATATATATATATATATATATATATATATATATATATATATATATATATATATATATATATATATATATATATCTTTTTTATACTTAGTCGCTGTCTCCTGCGTTAGCGAGGTAGCGCAAGGAAACAGACGAAAGGATGGCCCAACCCACCTACATACACATGCATATACATAAACGCCCACACACGCACATATACATACCTATACATTTCAACGTATACATACATATACATACAGAGACATATACATATATACAAATGTACATGCTCATACTTGCTGCCTTCATCCATTCCCGTCGCCACCCCGCTACACATGAAACAGCACCCCCTCCCCATGATCCATGTTATACGCTTTGTGATTAGCGATTTAGTTAAAAGATGAAGAACAAGGTAAAAATCTACAGGTGCCACCACCCTCACAGACCCTAACTCCCCCACAATCTACCACGTACAATCAACACAAACTTCAACGTCTGTAAGTGGACCATTTACTTTAGTTTCCTTTGCCTTTATACAACGGTGCTGATACATGCGTCCTTCCAACCCTCAGACCCCAATCCCGTCAGCTAATTAACCTAATCGATTAAAAGAAACTGTAAATTCCAATATATATTCTGGTACATGGAGGTCATTTATTGAACCCCCCCCAAAAAAAAAAAAAAACATTGCCAAGTGAGCGACGTCTGTAGTTAATGAAATGCTGTAGTTTACGTAAATCAGTGATTTCATTCATTTTTCAGATAGCTGTTATTCGTTGATTCATGTTCCCCCACATACAAAATTCAGTCTCCCTTTTACATACCAGGAATGTTCTATTTTGCTATTCAGTTTTTTTGCATGAACGTATAACAGGAACCGGTTTTGTTTTTCGGTTTCAAAGTCTGCCTGATTATAATCTATTATACTGTATTCCACGTAAGCACAAGCGGTCCTCCATTCCCGCTAGAATTAGCCCTTTAATTTCAAAGCACATTCCTTTGACGATAGCTGAAAAGAACCTTATCATTAAGTCTCGAACAAGCACCATATACTTAAGTCTCTTTTGTAGGCATGGAGACTTCCACTCAGCCTTGAGGTCCAGTCTCCCTCTATGTCCTTCGAATTTTCTTGAGGTCCTGGCTCTCCATATCCTTCGCACTTCTCTTCCTTTCTCGTACATCCCTTATTCACTCACCTTTACTGCTGTGCGTATCCATGGCCCGTCTCGCCATCTCTTTTAACCTTTGCGTACAGCGTCTTTCATTAGCCTGTTAACCCACAGAGACAGTCCAGTGCGAGAAGGTTCATACTCTCCAAACTAAATATTCAAGGATTAGCAACAAGCACTCCCTTAATGAGTTCCTCCGTAAATGCCTCGATCTACCCCAACGATAATTGCAAGGCTGGAAGACGTATGGAATAAAATCCAAGCCATCAAGTGAGGAAATTGGACAGATTTGAAAACCTCTTAAGAAATGTGTTAAGAGTGATCGCAATGTATTAAGGGATCTATAGAGCCTGTGACTATTAAGTAAATTAGTCTGGGAAACCTAAGCTCCCAGGATCCTAGCACACAAAATTAAAACGACTCGTATTTCACAGAAACAAAGCCAACTAGATTCGTCTACGACTCTCTACGTTCGTAAAAGCCAACGGCATCCGTCTAGGACTTTTTACGTTCGTAAAACTGCGAGATATAACGTTGAAATCAAGAGGCTCTGTACAGACAGACCCCAGGGGCTTGAGGACGTTAAAGCCAGACTCATTAGGTTACTTCGGGAGAGGCGTCCCAACTCGCCAAAGACTCTCAGTGTGTCCTAACCAGTCACACCTTGACAGCTCGAGATTCCTCTAATTTAGCTACTGTTCTGGCGGCAGCCTCTAAGTTTTAATGGAGATGCATCGTCCCCGCGGGAGAAAGTTTAGATTAGTCTCCTCCCCAACTTTCGGAATGCTCCGAGACGGTATGGGCAGAGCAACATATTATCTGGCTATTTACACCACCTGAACACACCCTCTCCTCTCCACGACACGGCGCACCCGCGCCTCCTCGTCTTCCTCCACTTGAATCATCGTCATTCCCTCTTTATCTCCACAACAATCCGACTCCCTCCCTCCCCTGCAACCATCTTAACACTCTCCTCCGTGAGATGAATCTCCTTCTCTTTCCCAGCACAACAGCAATGTTGTTCTCTTCACCCTCAGGAGGGTATTCTTCTTTTAACTCCCCCATCACGTCCAGGCTCTCCCCACCTCTCTCTCACTAAGCACCAGGTCTCCCCCCCGCACTATACCAGTCCACATCTCCCCTCTCGTCCATCACTATCTCCTACTGTTCCACTATGTTTCCATCCACTCTCTTTCTATCTTCATCACCTCATTCTCGTCTCCGCTACGACATCTCTCTTCTCCCCCCAGTGCATCGTCACGTGTCTTTCTCCTATAGCAACATCCACACACAAGATTTTCCCTTTTTTTCCACACAGGAAGAAGAAATATAATTTCTGTAGACGGTAAGAAGTTCTGTCTTTCATTACACTCATCTCTCTCTCTCTCTCTCTCTCTCTCTCTCTCTCTCTCTCTCTCTCTCTCTCTCTCTCTCTCTCAGAGCCTAAGCGGATCAATTTAGGTCGCCATCACCCTTTGCATTTTTGTCTCAATTGTACTACACTTCTGTGATGTGGCGGTTAGTGTACCCGACCGTAACGCATTCATGGGCCTGCCCAGGGTTGCCTGCATAGGTTCGAATCCTGGTTGCGGCAGTCGGTCCACAGTCAACCCAGCTGTTCATCCACCCTTAGCGGTTAGTCGACAAAATGGGTACCTGGCTCAGGCTAGGGTATATCAATACTGTGTAGCGTTGATGAGATGGCCTTGATTAGGGTCTCAATGACCCGTGCCGTCTCAGCTGACATCAAGAAATCTATCACAAACATAAACTTTCCAAGCAGTTCACTACACGTTGCATTACCATACCGAACAATACTAGTGAGGCTTGTATACACTAGTGAGGCTTATATATACACCACTGGGGCTTATATTCACACCAGTGAGGCTTATATTCACAAGTGATGCTTATATATACACTAGTGAGGCTTATATATACACTAGTGAGAGTAATACATACACTAGTGAGGCTTATAGATACACTAGTGAGACTTATATACACAAGTGAGACTTATATATACACTAGTGAGACTTATATATACACTAGTGAGACTTATATACACTAGTGAGACTTATATATACACTAGTGAGACTTATATACACTAGTGAGACTTATATATACACTAGTGAGACTTATATATACACTAGTGAGACTTATATACACTAGTGAGACTTATATATACACTAGTGAGACTTATATACACTAGTGAGACTTAGATACACTAGTGAGACTTATATACACTAGTGAGACTTATATATACACTAGTGAGACTTATATATACACTAGTGAGACTTACATATACTGGTCTAATAAGAAAAATAACACACGCAGCGATGCACTTTCTTTTACATTTACATAACTACCGAGAGTAAAGAGCAAGGAGCATTATACTTTCTCGATAATACCATACTGTTGTGACAGACGTTTTGAATCCCTCATAATAGCTTCGGGAACCTCAGATCATCAGTCCCAGGTGGCTTAGTCGCGTCCACAGCCATTCCGGCGTCTGCCACACGGACAAGGTCGACCGCTGAATGCCTTCGTCAAGTGGGAACTAATGGTAATGGCGCAGCTGACGAGGCGGCCAAACAAGCCTCCCAGAGTCCGACTGTGTATACGTGTGGCGATGGCCCGTGAGCCTCAGCCGGACGAAAGCCATCATCAAGACGAGGTCTGCCTGCCTGCTTGCTGCCCGGAGACGATGAGGCCTCCAGACCAACACACACACACACACACACACACACACACACACACAGTCGACATCGAAGTCCTTGCTTGCTTCGCCCATCCCGCCTATTGAAGGCCGCCTCCGAACCATCAACACAGAAGCCATCCTACAGCGACTTCGCCTTGAGTCCTCCCCCTTTTTTCCTTAGATGGTCTGGGGGTGGAATGGGACGAGGAAGGTGGCTGAGAAGGGAAGACAAAGTGTTAAAACTGAAGATTGTCAGTAAGTGTGAGCGCTGATGTTTTATGTGGGGTTTGTAGAGGTGTGTGGGTATAGTGTGTTGGATTTTGTATTTTTGAAGGCTTATTATACACCCGGAGACTCTATGTGTGTGTGTGTGTGTGTGTGTGTGTGTGTGTGTGTGTGTGTGTGTATGTATGTGTGTGTGTGTGTGTGTGTGTGTGTGTGTGTGTGTGTGTGTGTTGTGATGGTCTGTGATGAAGGACGGACGATTAGCTTAGCCAGACTCACATCGATGAATGACTGGAGCTTCTCCTCCCAGGGCTTTGAGGCCCCGTGGGAACCTCGTTCTATATTTGTGCTTCTGTTTTGGTCTTGAACGTGTCTGTAGAACGCGTCTTCGTTATCTTTTGGTCTCTGCTTTATCCTTCTGCCTCTCTTGCTAGGCACGTGCCGACTGGTTTTTGCCTCAAGTCAATATTCTTCGATATAGGACTATCTTTCAATAGTGGTTAAACGTAGAGGCTTCATCTTATACCCTCTTCCGCTTCAGCATACGTGATCTGAAGGTGAGTTGGAGGAGGAGCACTTGGGAGTCGTTTGATTCAGGGAGGAGCACAGCTCGCACCAGACACTGTTTCCGCCTCTCCGCGAAGTACCAGAATCTGTACGATCTCGTTGGAAGGGTGTCTCCTTTGCTTCACATGATCTACCGTTCAATCTCGTGATATCAGTGTGTAACCGAATACTATAGGCCGGCAGCCCAGTCCACTAGCTTTAGAACAAGCCATTAACGTAACCACGGACGGTATAACCTCCTCCCTTCACCCGCTGTGAACGACGTGGCCACGATCACCGAGGCTTCCAAGTGGTTTACTGTATCCACCAGACGCCGCATACTTCCACGGAGTCAGCTGCCTGTTTCCCCGTAGGAGAATGTCTACCCCGCACGGCAGGCGCCCGCCAGGGAGGGGGCAATAACACCCATCCACAGGCCACGGCGTGATCAAACCCCCTCCGGAGGAGCCAAGCGATTTGCCTCCCACGAGCGATTACTTCCGCAACGGCTAGCCAGAGACTCGTCTACGTCGGACTGTGTCATCCCCTGCCGTAGCCATTTAAGTCTGATGGTACCGGTGCAGGCTCCCTCGCCCGTACTTGAGGAAGGTCTGGTGACCTGGAAACTCAAGTTAAGCTTGTAGTTGTCAACACGCGTGGGGCTTGTATCAGGTAGTACGCGCATCTTCGTATCCTCCACCGTAGTAATCCATAAGTCCCAAGTATTCCCGTGTATTCACGCATGACTATACGCTTTGCCATATCAGTGTACAATGACGTTGCGTCACTCCTCCGGGGTCAACATCTCCTTATATGAAAAGTATCATTAATTACAGTCATTGCATTTGAATATGGAAATTTTCCTAACCTTCTTTTTCACCTCCCATGGTCAACTGACAGAGATACAGCTGGTGTTGAGAGTTTCGTCTTGCTTTCGACCTCCGTTCTCTCGCGGTAGATTACCATAACAATTGGGAGATCCTGTGTAGGATGTTGGTTTCCCCTCATCAGCCAGTAATCAGAGCGCAATTGTTCCCTGTGGGTGACGTAATGGATTTAATTATAAGCCCGGGGTGCAGGTAAACATTCTCCTCTGTGTTGTGTGATCTTGAGGTGACGTTATGCCTTACCCACGGGAGATGTCACAGAATTCATTTAGCTGCCCAGTTTAGTTATCTTAAAGCAGGGAAGGGATTCGCGAGGAGATTCGTCTTAACCCCGTGTGTCGTTCGTGGATACACTTGATTCAACCACGGATTTCCGCGATGGAGAACCGTCTTCACTGAACACCTTCAATGGGAACGTTGCAACGAAACGATCTGAACGGAAGACGATTGGTCGAAATTCACCTGTTCTTATCACCTCCCTTGCAACCGTAGAAACGTAGAAGCCAAGACATCGCAAGTCCTGTAGTCCCTCACTTTGTTGAGGGGGGGACGCCGCCTCCCTCCTCCCAACCCGAGGAGGTCGTTAGCTCTGTACACAGTCCCTTAATACGATGTTAAGTGACGAAACAGCTTGACTCGGCAGAGCTCGAGAGACGAAGGGTAGCAGAGAGGAGGAGCAGCACAGAGGAGGAGCAACGCGGCATGGAATAAGATTGGAACGTAGCACGAGAGAACGTGAGGGAGAAGAATTAGCTTTTTGGACGAGGCTTGGAGAGTCAAAGAGCGACTGAGTGTCGACACGATAAGAGACAGGTAAGGCGATAACCTTGATCGCTTAGATACCAAGCCCATGCACCCACTTAACACCCAAGCTTTGACGAAGATGTTCCAGGGGAGCGATGATATCTTTTTTTTCCCTCGTTATCTGAGCATTTATAGCCCAAACCCTGAGAAGACGACTTGAAAGAATGTCGAAGCAAAATGATTCAGACGTACTCGCCTGGTCATGAGCGATTTAGTCTAGTTATCAATCGGTGATAAAACTGAGGACCATCCATGAGTTAAGAAGGCCACATCTTTGACGCATGGAGACTAATGAGTCTAGGACATTAACGAAGTAAATCTAAGAAAGGCGAGCGAAGGAGAGACACACACGATCTTTCGATGGGTTTTCTCATGAGCGAGGAGAGACACACACGATCTTTCGATGGGTTTTCTCATGTGTTGTGTAAAACGTATGACACGATCGGCTCACGGCTAGAAATGTTACATCTTACGATGGATTGACTGAACTTACTGTGGCAGATCGGGCCACACTGAAGGAGAATGGTCTGTACCTTTCAGAGAAGGACATTACTACGACGCTGAAACAGGCCGCCATGCTTGCTAACAGCTTCGCGTTCATAAGACACGTCGATCAACCGTGGCACTGGAATTGGATCTCGTTTTCCAGAGACAATTTCCAGTTTCTGTTGGGTCGTCAGCTAAACTAGCATCGAACTGAGGACGGACCCTCAAGGTAAAGACACTGGCCAGCGCTAGGCAAACACCTGGCGAGTCTCACAGACAAACGAATGCTAAACTAAGCCGCAAGGTGGCGCTTCCGTTGTGAGGGTTTTGCAACATATCGCACCATTATAGCAAAACACGTCACCCCTAACGATCGCCGATACTGAAACACGTTCTGACCACGAGATGTCAGTGTACTGGCCGCCGATCCTCAAACTTTCAGACCACGACAGGTCACCATACCGACATACCGTATTCCAAGTTTCAGACCACGACAAGTTCGCTCTGAACGACCAAGGGGGGCATTTCAACCCATTCAGACCTTGTGTGTGGGGGGGTTCCGACCGTGTGACTCCACTATGCAATCAGGTTCTCTGCAAATACTCATAAGGGTTAAGTAGAGGTTGAGATAATAGAACTTCTGTTGACAACAAGCAGGTCACTGTTGGTGGATATGACAACAAGGCCAGAATTCCGCTCAACATTCTTTCGTGCTGCCTTGTTTGTCTCAGCCAAGTGTACGTACACCGTCCATACTGAAACCCGAGAGACGAATGTTTCTCTTTGTGATATGACAATTTACCAGTGATGCACGAGCCACAACGGGACACGCTGTTGCACAAACGACACCGCTGTTCCCCCTCCTTGCGTCATGAGTCTCTGCTGCTGATTTGTGATATCACGAATGTAATTAAAAGAAAACGAAAAAGAACGTTCAAAAGTTGTCATGATGTTATTGCATTTTTTCCCCGTGAATATCACTCGGGAATATTTCCCTTTGTGCATGATTACACACACCCACTTACCCACACACACACACACATATATATATATATATATATATATATATATATATATATATATATAAAGGATGTTATCAGTCTCCACTTGCAGGAAATTACACCGCTTGTGAAAAGTCATCTTTGGCGAGGTTGTTTCACTGTGGAACAGTCCCATTACGGAACTTCTCACTCTAAAAGGAGCCTGCATTGCCCTGCTCCTGGTAGCAGAGCAGCAGCCTTGGACTGCAAGAACCTTTGGGAAAAAGGTCGTGATTAATGAAAGGACTCTTTCACAAAAAGTTGGTCCTCGTGTAAATATAAAGGAAATAGTTATCTATTCATTTCATACTTGATCTCCGTTTCCCGCGTCAGCGAGGTAGCGCTAGCAAGCAGACGAAGAATGGCCCATCCACACACACACAAACACACACAAATATATATATATATATATATATATATATATATATATATATATATATATATATACATATATACATCAAAGGCACAAAATGAATATTTGCACATTAATATAAACGAAACTGGGACGACAGTCACAATTCCTCTCAAATAACTCTTTATATATCGTATTGGAATCTATCTAATGAGAAACTAAGCGCAGCTTCGCATGAGACATTACTCATTAGCTGCGAGGCATCAAGCAATGCATAAACATCTCGATCAAATGTGGAAAAATATTCACAATATCCACTTTGGTGGATCATATTTTCATGTCATGAACACCAAGCTTGTGGAAACACACACACACACACACACACACACACACACACACACACACACACACACACACAATGTATTTGTGTGTGTGGGTGGGTGTGGGTGTGTGTGTGTGTGTGACTTAACATATTCACTGATTTACTTCAACTAGATTATTCTTTTCCTTGTTATCGAAGTGATAGTAATTAGCGTGAGACAAATGCATTACTTTAAGGTACAAATGGAAACTAGAGGTAGAGATAATCTAATTAATAATTGTTTTTTGTTATTTATGACATAAACACGTAACTAATGTCAAGCAAACTGTGATAGAAATGTATGGGTCGATTTCTTTTTTTTTTTGTGACTTGTCAAAATGGCCTGAACCAGGGCATAGGAGGTGGAAACACTGGAAAGAACAGATAGGGATAGAGTGGTCTGGCTACGGGTAGGAGAGACTCTGGTTACGGTGGGTTGTACAATAACGTGAGGGCCGTTCTTCGTCTGTTCCTGGCGCTACCTCGCTACGCGAGAAACTCCATCTACAAACACGGGGGGTGGGGATATATATATATATATATATATATATATATATATATATATATATATATATATATATATATATATATATATATATTTCTGTGCTCGATTCGGTAAGGGGAATCTAAGAGTCTCCGATCTAACAATAATCTTTAGAAAATGGAGTTTCTTTTTAAATTGGTTGTGGCCGACATTACGTTGCTCGTCGGCGTTAACGCACTTCCACAGCTCTTGCGAGGTAGTACTATTTTTCACACAAGGAGATCAGTTCTGTATCTGCTGACACAATGTTTGATCTGAATCCACGAATGCAAATATCTGTTTACGCCTCTTCGGAAACAATATTCGTTCTGTATCGTCGAAAGCGATATTTATTCTGTGTCGTCGAAAACAATATCTATCATGTATCTACGAAAACAATCTTTTTTTTTTGTTCTGTATCGTCGAAAACAATATTCGTTCTATATCGTTCGAAAACGACGTTTGTTCTGTATCGTCGAAAACGATATTTGTTCTGTATCGTCGAAAACGATATTCGTTCTGTATCGTTCGAAAACGATATTCGTTCTGTATCATCGAAAACGATATAAGCAAAACAGAACGTATGTATACGTATTGCAACATCTGAATACTATTCAGTGCTCAGCGGTCGGTGAAGATGGACATTACACATTAAACAGAGCATAAACACACACCCTTCAATATTCTCAAACACATGTTTCAGTAATATATCTAGTTGAGATACTAATAAATAGTCGAGTATAAGATGTATCTGTGTCGAAATGACGGGGTAAAGAGAAAATAACACCCATTCCACCTCGCTTAACTCGACCCCCAACTGAATATTAAAACTTATCATGTTAGCCTAACGAGCCCCCGAGACCTGCTGAACCAATTTCTAAATCATCCTGACGGAGGGAGAGAGGGAGGGAGGGAGAGAGGGAGGCTCGCTCCCGCCAGTCAACTGTGGGAGTGGCGTCCTCTCCTCTCTCGTCCACAGGAGCGATGAAGGAGTCTTCTTCACGCGGTCGCATTCGTCCACCACCGTGTTAGCGAACGAGGAACGCCTTCAACAAAAAACCTGTTTTGCGGAACGACTATCACCCTCTTCTGCCTTACTACTAGCCAGTGAGGAGGAGTTAATAGCAGTTAAATCGAACTAATACCGCCCTCTCTGCCTTACTTAGCCACTGAGGAGGAGTTAGTAGCAGTTAACTCGAATGAATACCACCCTGAAGAGGAGTTAATAGCCGTTAACTCGAATAACAAAGTATCTAAAACTATAAATCACAAGAATCATGATAGATATCGCCTGTTGTGACGGATCTCGTCAGCGAAAAGAGGTTTCGTGTCTCACATTAGAGGAACAAGAGCTTGAAGTTAAATCTTTCCCCGGACAGAGAAGGGGTCTTGCCTCATCCTATAACTTCCCGTGTCCTAGCATATAGAAACCCCTTTGCTATAATGCCCACGTCATCTATACTCGCCACGTCCTCCACCTGAAATCGACGAGTCTTTGGCACAGAGATACGTAAGGTGTACGTGTCGGGAAGACACTCTGCTTTCCATCGTAACACATGTTTGGTCTTGTGAACCTTCCTCCCTTTGCCATTCCACGACAGTAAACTAACACTTCCAGCAAACTAACGCTTTTTCGACCTGACTACAGCAGTTTACTTCCCTTTCTCCCCACTCCTTCCCTACAGCATTTTCACATCCTTTTTTGACTCCCTGTGGCAGTCTAATGTCCTTTCGTCCTTTAATCAGTAACGTAATACCACGCTCTCCCCAACCATTCTAATTGTAATTACTCCTCACCCTTGTGTTTATGGTATATAAATATATTTGCATCCTCTCTCTCTCTCTCTCTCTCTCTCTCTCTCTCTCTCTCTCTCTCTCTCTCTCTCTCCTCCAACTGTTCCAACCTTTCGTCTCCCACAGGATTATTCTGGAGCTAATTCCTCCCCTAACCCTCTGCAATATGATTTTCCTTTTTTTTTTTTCTCCAACCCACGGCAGTTTAAGTCCATGTTCCTCCAAACTAGTCGGATTAAAACCACCACCAGTTTAGTCACTCGCTCGAAACAACGTCTCTGCCAAACGTAGGAACGGCAAAGTTTGCAAACGAGCCCGTTTTTTGTTGGGAAGTGGAGGAGGGCCAGCGGATTTTATGGGCAGTGAAGGATGACTTTAATATTTTACGACCAGCCCAAATAGCATTTTCCAAAAAAAAAAATTTTGGATTGAATGCGTACGACTCAACTGGATTATACTGAGGCGAAAGCCAGTGTCTTAAAGTATCGTACTTTTTATTTTTCATGTAAAGTAGAGACTGTCTGTCTGTCTATAATGTAACTGATGCAAGCAAGACAAATCTACGTGTTGTTGTTATTGTTGTTGTATGCATCAACAACATGAGGCTACAGAAGCGAACTACTACTTTCTAACTATCAGTTAACTAATGGAAATTCAACCACCATCAGTCACTATCACACTCAAGTGAATACGAAAAGCCACAAATCACACACACACACACACACACACACACACACACATATATATAGACACACAGACAGACAGACACACACACACACACACACATATATATAGACACACAGACAGACAGACAGACAGACACACACACACACACACAAGGTAACGAGAGCCTATAATAATTCAACTACGTCACCTTAACAACCTTCTACAGTGAAATCCACTCACACGCCGCATCGTATTGTTCGAACAGAAACTCAACTGAATAAATGATTCACTTGGTATCACATAATGCACATTTTCTCTTTTTTTTTCTTTCTGGGGGAGACGATACTAGAAGGAGGACTGCTCGAGAAATATTGGAAGACACTACTGTTACCAAATGCAGTAGTTCACGGAGGAAAAAAAAGAAATAGAAAAAAAAAATGTATTTGCCTATAACTGTAGGTCATTTTCACAACCAAAGGTGTTTCATAATTATTCAATTAAAAAGTTCTTTTTTTGAATTGATATAAACGTGTCTGGAATCATTTCGTCCCTATCGCCAAATCCCAGAGAGAGAGAGAGAGAGAGAGAGAGAGAGAGAGAGAGAGAGAGAGAGAGAGAGAGAGAGAGAGAGAGAGAGAGAGAGAGAGAGAGGCGAGACATGGGCACCTCTGGCTTTGGTACATAATTCTCTAAAAAAGAAACCACACATCACACATATCCATCTTCCTTTACAGTATCCCTGACGGTGTGTTTCGCCTCCTTCACACATCAACCCTTTCATATCATGATCCTATTCATCCCTGTTATCATACGTGTAATCATCTGTCATACCAATAGGGTCGGTCCTTTTTTTTCCCCCTCTGTCGTCAAATGCAAATAATTGTCCCTCGGTCCATCACCTCACTGCAGTCACCGTCATCATCCATTTTATCCTTATCTTCAGCAGACCGTCATCAACGCTTTTTATCAACATATGCATCACTCCAACAGCCATCATCACTGTTCATATCCTCGCCTTTCGTCGTCTTCTTCCCCCTTCACCATGATTATCATCTTCACCACCATGCCTCACCATCACTGCTCATATCCTCGCCTTTCCTCTTCTTCCCCCTTCACCACAATCATCATCTTCACCATCAAAGCCTCACCATCACTGCTCATATACTCGCTTTTACTTCATCTTCACCATCAAAGCCTCACCATCTCTGCTCATATCCTCACCTTTCCCCTTCTTCCCCCTTCCCCATAAATCATCATCATCTTCACCATCATGCCTCGCGTAATCCACTGCTGAAGCGATGTTGGCAGAGACGAGGTTTTTACTGTTCCCAAGTAATGCACCACTCGGCCCAGCGTTGTAAAACTTGTGTTACGCAAACAACATCAACGGCCTGCATGCCAGCTCATTGGTCTTAGCGTAGTTTACCCGATTTTCTCTGTTTTCTGTTGAAGACAATTTTTGAGTGGAAATCTTCTACATTACCTCTATTTTCTGTGTAGAAAAATTCTACATTACCTCTGTTTTCTGTGTAGAAATATTCTACATCACCTCTGTTTTCTGTGTAGAAATATTCTACATTACCTCTTTTCTGTGTAGAAATATTCTACATTACCTCTTTTCTGTGTAGAAATATTCTACATTACCTCTGTTTTCTGTGTAGAAATATTCTACATTACCTCTGTTTTCTGTGTAGAAAATATTCTACATTTTCTCTGCTTTCTGTATAGAAATATTCTACATTACCTGTTTCCTATGTAGAAAAATTCTACATTACCTCTGTTTTCTGTGTAGAAATATTCTACATTACCTCTGTTTTCTGTGTAGAAATATTCTACATTACCTCTGTTTTCTGTGTAGAAATATTCTACATTACCTCTGTTTTCTGTGTAGAAAATATTCTACATCACTTGTTTTCTGTTTTAGATTACATTTTTCTGTGTAGAAATGTTCTAAATTTCCTGTTTTAGATTATCATTGCATTGCGTGGAGATTTCTAAAGTCAATAATGTATGCTGTATTTAATGGCTATCAATGTTATAGGCTATTAACCCAGTGTATCTACCGTTTGGATTTAATCATTTTGATATGATAAAGATTACTGGGACAATCTATACACGTCAATTAATACAAGTATAAAAATTGTTTGATTAGAACATAAATGTAAATAATATCTGGCAAAGTTATGTGTGTGTGGGAAATTATCATTGTATTTGTAAGAGATTTGTTAAATCTTGAAGACAACGGCGAGCAGCGATTTTCTTTTTCATTTCCCTGATGTAAAGGTTGATAAATTGTTAAGTTACTCTTCCTAAAGGTCAAGAATTGCCATTTAACTCTTAGAAAACGTTACTCCTCTCCAATCAAGGAGTGGATTATACTCAAAACATGACGTTGGGTCATGAATGGGAAGATTATACTCAATGCAGCCTAACCATACCCATGAGGGAGTCTTATTATATACATTCAACCTTGCATTTACCGTATTACCATAACTGTAAGTCTTTGCTCGTTCATTTTAAATATAAACTCATTGGTATTTGATGTCTTCGCATATCGCAAAGATCGACCGAAGCCAAAACCGAAGACGATGTTGGGAGCCGAACTCTTCCATATCAACACACACAAACGATTATCAAGTGTGGAAGCACCAAGTCAATCGCGGACGTCAGACGCCACTTCTCCCTTATATGTACTTATATATATTTCTTTCTTTCTTTTAAACTATTCGCCATTTCCCGCGTTAGCGAGGTAGCGCTAAGAACAGAGGACTGGGCCTTTTTTGGAATATCCTCAACTGGCCCCCTCTGTTCCTTCTTTTGGAAAATTTAAAAAAAAAAAAAACGAGAGGGGAGGATTTCCAGCCCCCCGCTCCCTCCCCTTTTAGTCGCCTTCTACGACACGCAGGGAATACGTGGGAAGTATTCTTAATCCCCTATCCCCAGGGATATATATATATATATATATATATATATATATATATATATATATATATATATATTGGAAAGGATCAAAATTTTGCGCGTGATCAAGATATTTCTATGAGTCCACGGGGAAAATGAAACACGAAAAGTTCCCAAGTGCACTTTCGTGTAATAATCATATCATCAGGGGAGACACAAGAGAGAAATATAACAGTCAGTTGGTATACATCGAAGAGACGAAGCTAGGACGCTATCAATGCTCTTTGATGTCATCAGTGGTCGTTTGAATTATGTACCTGTGTGTTACAGCTTGCTGTAGCTTTATTTTTTATTTTTCATTTCACGCCTCTGCCCTCAGTCCAGCCATGAAAATGTACCACGGCCACAGTACTTAATATCACTGATTGCAGTTGCATGATAATGCCCCTTGACGTATGACCCATTGTTTACAGAAGCAGTTTAGTTTGTGGTGAGGATACCATGTCAGTTTGTAGAGGGAAGAGAGGCTTCGAAGTTGAGAAGCTAACAGACAGATGCCCAAGCACACAACCAACAGTTAAATTGTCCGAACCCGTTAATCTTTGACAAACCTGGACGTTCTCTATGGCCTAGTCCTTGCTAACGGTTTAAGCCAACAGGGAAAGTCATATTGGGTTTCTGTGGTTCCATGAAGGAACCTGAGTTAGCTGGGCCTCTCGTTAATACTGGATTTTCTTCGCAAAGAAAAAAAAATTCAGGCAGACGCAAATGCCACACAGCAGTAAACATTTACATCTATTCCATTAATCTGCGATTAACGTGAATAATTCCTTCTCACAACGAATACACACGATTTCGTCGTAGGAATACCTCACTGGATGAGGGTAGTCCAGTCCTGGTGGCGACAGAATGCCACTGATTTCTTTTATAAGTGATCAAGGTCAATGAGATGTTTCTTTTGTGGGAGGAGGAGGAGGAGGAGTCTCTGCGAAGTCATCCTTCGTGCTGAATGACAGCCAGGAGGAGTCGTGACACCTCGCTGTCTGTCATCTTGTATCCTCTAATCATTCGTAGTATTATATTTGGTTCTTATGGTATCTATCTGTATCGACAGACCCTAATTACTAGGCTTCCTGTGTGCGTAAAATGAATTCGAGCATCGATGATCCACTGTACCCAGTCTAAATATGCTGTAAGACATCCAACGGCGGGGGCAAAAGCAAAGCCAATTCTCTGTAGGCGTTTTGCACTTGGGGAGTTATTTTGCTGGGTTATCTCGGGTGATTCTCCACATCAATCTTGTGGGATGCTTTCGATTTTTTGAGGAGTATCTTGATATTTCATTGGGCAAAACCTTGTCAATTATTTAGTAAAAGAACCAACCCACTAAAAGAAACCCATCCCCCCCACCCACCCCAAAAAGAAGTGGCTACAATGAATACACGAAGGAAATGACTGTAAATAACTGAAAAAAAACACGAGTAGGAAATACTTGACTGATTGCCAATATTGTAAAAGGGTTGCGCCCGAGTCTTAAAATTTCTTCTAATTTCTTTCAACGTTTCACTGATGACCACATCCTACACCTCCCCCCCCCCAAAAAAAAAAAAAAACTAACCCCTCCCAAATTCTTCACCTCCCACAGTCCGTCCCGCCCACCACAACACTCCCAAGACACCTCCAATAAACCAGCTCCAAAATCACTCGACTCCTATGATAGCTCCCTCCAGTCAATGCTGTCACGACGGTTCTTCAAAACACTATTTCCAGCCACCTGGACCTGGTGGAATGAAAGCTCAATTATCAGTTACTAATCAACATAGCAATTGTCTAGATTCCCAGATTATTTCAGCCAATAATTAAGGTCAGACGTAATAAACAGGATGTCTGTGTAAACAGAGAAGAAAAAAAAAAAAAATGGTCCACCGCATTGCGAAGGACAATGCTAATTATACATGACTACAATATATCATTAAAACTTACCTTTACCTGCAAAGCAAAGAGCAGGTGTAGCAACGTAATTAACACGTGACGTAAAGGTGTACGAAAAACAATGATCGTATATATATATATATATATATATATATATATATATATATATATATATATATATATATATATATATACACGGTAAAAAAGTGATCTTTCCGTATGGGTCCGATGAATTCCGGACTGATCAATAAAATTCGTGTTGATCACGGTAGAGTCTGTGAGCGTGACTGTGAGATAAATTTCCCTAATAACTATGGATAACTCTACTTTATATAGTTATTTCTATCGAAAAATGATATCAATGGAACATATATATTACAGAAATGACAGAAAACGTCGCTGGCAGTCGATACATTACAGTATCACGAAAGCAAGGATACTAATGTCTGGCCCCGGACCAATGGGCATTTCTCAAAACCCTTCGTCCGTGGTGTCATATCATTTCACACAGAAAGTGGTAAGATACTATTTTTCCTCACTGGGTACATATCCTTGCCATACATTATTCATAACTCTGAAGCTTTTATCTTCACTACTTTGTTCACGGAAGCACAAAGAACGTTCTACCACCACGAGAAGAAATTTCAGACACTGTTACAGCGAGAGAAAAAAAAAAATAAAGAACAAGAACGATTCTGTGGGCCACGTTCGTGCATATTATTGCACCACGGCGGGACGGACATTCCACTGCAAGTTATACTTTGCTATAGATTTATATTATTGCACCACGGCGGGACGGACATTCCACTGCAAGTTATACTTTGCTATAGATTTATAATATCGTTGAGGGAGACTTTCTTTTTCTATTTTTTTAAGGGAACGCCCATAACTCCAGCGCTATGAAGCGCAGCTCCGATCTGTAACAGGGAAGTGATGGAACACCTTTGAGTTGGGGGGGAAAAAGTCCTCGCGGCTTTAACCGCATGCGGGCAGAGTCCGCTAGCGCCTGCTTGCTTGCTTACTACTTCCCTGCAGCGCTCAGGAAGCCCGGCCACGTCCACTGGGGCGGGACCACAAAGGTCATAAAGTGTAATGATCTTGCGTCTCTACGTTGTGGGGGAGGGAGAGTGAGAAGCGACTGAGCAGGGAGCGTTCGATGATTTACTGTAGGTGGAGTATCGTCCACATGATGATGATGGGTCGAGAGATATGTTGAATCGGTGTTCGTAGCACTGGAGAGAGAGAGAGAGAGAGAGAGAGAGAGAGAGAGAGAGAGAGAGAGAGAGAGAGAGAGAGAGAGGGAGGATGGGTGACGCTTAGAGCGTAGACGAGAAAGTGTAATTCGTGTATACATGGGGAGGGGAGGATGTGCTTTCAGACGGGTGTATTTCTATAGGGAGGGTTGTGGTCAAGACTGGGTTGGGAGGTCGTGAGATTATCATTTCGGTGTGAAGGTGTGTGGTTTGTCATCCTGTCCTGGGGACAGGAAGGTCAGTGTGTGTATATATATATATATATATACGTTGCTGAAGTGATATACTTTCCATCGCTATAGTATATGGGGGGGGGGCTGGAGGTTAGTGTTCAGGTGGTCTGGATGAGAGAGAGAGAGAGAGAGAGAGAGAGAGAGAGAGAGAGAGAGAGAGAGAGAGAGAGAGAGAGAATTCTTGTACTGTTGTAAGGAACAAAAACGAATGCAAACAATTTTACCACAGTGGCACTGGGAGAGGGAACAAAACTCAACGAGATGATCATAGAGGGGAAATAGTATAACCCATCAGAGGAGCTGCAAACTCCTGTGCCACATACTATCAGTATGGGAGTTTGATCATGGATCATATCAACGAAAGAACCACAAACACAGAAAAGTGGCCCTTAACCAGTCCTTTACAGACTGCAGCACACCTTCCGGAGATCCAGAAATTACACCATATGAAGCCATGACATGATCCTACTTATCCTAACGTGTAACCCAATTAAAACCCCACACACCTCGGCCCCCCACATCACGCCTGGAGCTACAGAGGACACAAAACAGGCGAGAATCCGTCACTAACTAGAAACACGACAACACCGAAAAACAACATGAACGACTGAAGACTAAACCAGTTGGCAATTGCTTAAGGGAAGCAGCATAAGAATGTCACAATATAGAAAATCGAGTGCTATGGTCACACCGAAGATGAACTACATGAACGACTCAAGATATGACCAATTGGTCCATGCTTAAGAGAAGACATACCTAAAAGATAACAGGTTGACACAAACGAGACATGATAGAGACCCTCGACAGCTTGTACGAACGTGGGACACCCATGGTTCCCACTGAGGCTTCAAAAGCACTATTAACAAGAGAGACGCCGACCATCCATCGTTGTACAAACTGGACAATGCTCAGCCTAGCTTAGTTTGCCTTTACCAACCTAAAAGCAGCACCATCCTATCTACATAAACACCGACTAGTCCGCCGTGGGCGTACAAATGATGCAGCAAAAACAAGCCCCAAGCAAGACATCCATACACACACAGTAAATCTACTCGCATAGCCCTGTCTACATAAATCTTACGTTTCAAAACATCGTTGCCTCTCTCTCTCCCTAGCCATCACCACCTTATAGCAATAACTGAAAAACTTCTGCCGATCATCTGTAGAAACTGTCGTACCGTATTGTGTTTCCTCATAGAAAAACACAGAAAAGCCTCTGCTGAACATCTGTAGAAACTGTCGTACCGCACTGTGTGGTTCACTGTAGAAATAACAAAAAAAGCTTCTGCCGACCATCTGTCGAAACTGTCGTACCGCATTGTAGTTCCCTATAGAAATAACAGGAAAACTCTTGCCGATCATTTGTAGAAACTGACGTACCGCACTGTGTGGTTCCCTATAGAAAAAAAAAAAAAAGGTTTCTCCCCGTCACCTGTAGAAACTGTCGTACCGCACTGTGGTTCATGTAAGCAATTACTATGGCTAACAATGTGTTATCAATTTCACATTATGATACCGCGCCTAAAATGATCATCCCGTGTTACATTAGAGGACAGTATTATGTAAATGAATTTCTTGCCTGATTGACCATCATGGAGAAAATTAATATCGCTGAATTTGTTCCAAAAGCGCATGATGATGAACACATGATGAACACAGGAATTAGTCAAAATTTTAGTGATCATGGAAAGCGAATTGGCTTCCTGCATATCCCTACTCCATGAAACGCGGGAACATGGGTTAGCCTATAAATATACCAAAATATGTTGTAGTTATGAATTTATGCAAATTTTTATCACAAGCGACCCTGTACACACACACACACATACACATATTGGAAAGGATCACAATTTTGCGCGTGATCAAGATATTCCTATGAGTCCACGGGGAAAATGAAGCACGAAAAGTTCCCAAGTGCACTTTCGTGTAATAATCACATCATCAGGGGAGACACAAGAGAGAAATATAACAGTCAGTTGATATACATCGAAGAGACGAAGCTAGGACGCCATTTGGTAAACTTGTGATTGTCCAAAACATGTTCTGGACAATCACACACCAAATGGCGTCCTAGCTTCGTCTCTTCGATGTATATCAACTGACTGTTATATTTCTCTCTTGTGTCTCCCCTGATGATGTGATTATCACATGAAAGTGCAATTGGGAACTTTTCGTGTTTCATTTTCCCCATGGACTCATAGGAATATATATATATATATATATATATATATATATATATATATATATATATATATATACATACATACATATATTTCTTTTTCTTTCAAACTTCGCCATTTCCCGCATTAGCGAGGTAGCGTTAAGACAGAGGACTGGGCCTTTGAGGGAATACCCTCACCTGGCCCAATTCTCTGTTCCTTCTTTTGGAAAATTGAAAAAAAAAAAAAAAAAAACGAGAGGGGAGGATTTCCAGCCCCCCGCTCCCTCCCCTTTTAGTCGCCTTCTACGACACGCAGGGAATACTTGGGAAGTATTCTTAATCCCCTATCCCCAGGGATATATATATATATATATATATATATATATATATATATATATATATATATATATATATATTTTATATATATATATATATATATATTCCAGTCTTGGTGTTTCCCACGACTTTTCTAAAGGTTTCTGAAGCCTAAGGTTGCGCTCCTACCAGCGGCAGAGAAAAGTAGACTCCTTTGAAAAGATACTGCCTCAATAAAGGTGACCTTTCACATGCGGTGTAACCTTTTACCTATTTTTTTCAAATAAGGTTTCCACACTTGGACACAGTATGGCACAGATGAATCGTAACGACTGACACTTATTTTCTTAGGTTTACATTCCAAAGCCTATATTATGTTGCTTGTATGCACTGCTTAAAGAGCTTTAGGTCATCTGTAAATCTATGCCTAAATAACTTTCTATTCTTCCTTTACTTTTCGTAGCTTAACCGAATTCATACTATAGCTTGCCTTCTCGCTCCTACTACCAGCATGTCAAGCTTAGCACTTAATATCAAAATTTATGTGCCACTTGTGAGCCCAATACATCATTCTAAGTCAGCTGAAACTGCAGCCGATCAATTTCTGTTGTAGAAATATCGTCCAGCTTCGTCTCGTCTGTGCAATCTTAATCCCTTACAGCACAGCCCATTACGTCAATGTTATGAACATGTATGGGGAAAGAGAACTGATCTAAAATACCTGATCTCTGTGGCACGTCTCTTGTTACGTCTAACCATTCTGAGACCTGACCATTAACCATTACTCCTTTACTCTTTGATTATACGATCAAACAATAATTTTTTGCCATCACTGTAGTACAACCCCATCTACACAACATGTAAATTGACTTTTACTCGTAATCTCTGATGCGGGACGTAATCAAATGCTTTCTGAAAATCTAAATACACGACATCGACCAATTTTCTTTCACCATACATGTTAATATTATCAGAGAGGAAGTCGATAAAGTTTTTTGTATTAATGAGTATATGAAAAGAATTCGTGTTGTGGGGTGTGGTTACGCACTGTCGTCGCCAAAAACGAGCAGTTCGTAGGGTAAATCATTAGTTTATTTCGCGCAACTAAATGATTATGACTGTAATGGTAGTTTTGAAGTGAATCAATGTAAAGTACTCTATATAAGCACACGTACTTGATGGGTGCGTATGCGTACGAATGCTGGCATAACATCATCATGTGCTTTGAGCTTCGAGTACAGAATGTAGTAGTCCTCTTCTCCAGTCTTTGTACAATGTACTACAAGTCTGGTTCCATGACGCAATGGAAAATTCACTTGTCACCACAGACCATTTTCTACGAAACATACGATAGTGTTGTTAAAAGAAAAAGAAAAAAAAAAGAGTGCGCGTATATCTTTCACGAACACGAGCACTCATACAGATATTTTATCCTCGCGGCGGTGTTAAGACTAGAGTGCCTGTGCAGTCCCTCGAGCCTTGCTCTTGCCCAGGAGATCGTCCAAAATGGATTTCCAGTATATACTCTTATTGCACTCCACTTTGCAGTGATTGAGCGCCGCCACCCGGTGCATGCCGCTGCAGAATTAAGAACCTCTGTGCGGTGCGCTGCAATCGATCTATATCACACCAAAGAAACACACACACACAAAAATACGTGTGATAACGGGATTTTTATTCAGGGATTTCTTGTGAGGAATACACGTTTTTTTCAGACCTGTTCATATGAATGTAGTATTGTGTACATATAAAGTATATATATACACAAACATACACACATTATATATATATATATATATATATATATATATATATATATATATATATATATATATATATATATATATATCCCTGGGGATAGGGGAGAAAGAATACTTCCCACGTATTCCCTGCGTGTCGTTGAAGGCGGCTAAATGGGAAGGGAGCGGGGGGCTGGAAATCCTCCCCTCTCGTTTTTTTTTTTAATTTTCCAAAATAAGGAACAGAGAAGGGTGGCCAGGTGAGGATATTCCCTCAAAGGCCCAGTCCTCTGTTCTTAACGCTACCTCGCTATCGCGGGAAATGGCGAATAGTATGAATATATATATATATATATATATATATATATATATATATATATATATATATATATATATTATATATATATATATATATATATATATATATATATATATATATATATATATTTTTTTTT
>NC_092227.1:8071420-8086420 GCF_036320965.1 Panulirus ornatus
TCAGCAGATGTATCAATATCGATAAATCTAATGCCGCTTGCTTACCCCATCACAGGAGCGCGAACTCGTGTTCCTAGACTCGCTGGTACCATCCAGCTTGGCTCTCGAGACCTGACAGGTTTCTTACGAAGTGTTTTCAAATCGCGTTTCTCCTTTTCTTTCAAAGCTTGCTGATTTATTTCTCTTTTTTTTTTTTTCAATTTTCTTACCCACTGGCGTCTCACTCATGTTGGTCTATACTAGAAAGTAACTCCAGGACGTCTCGTTAAAGGTGAGAAGCTTGCTGGTGTCGTCATCTGGTGTCGTATTGCAATCCTGTGTAGTCAAATCTGGCTCATCCTCCCTCAGGCCAATCGTACAAGACACTAAGGGAAGGGAGTGCGTGCTTTAGACAATTCAAAAAGGGAAGGAGAGTCGAAATTAACAGAGAAGTATATAATATAAATACGGGTCTTCATAAACATTATCAATCCCCCGTGTAAACCTGGCGAACTTACAAAAATTCAACAATACAGTCACCCCATTTTCTTATTATATTTAACCGCAATACCGTCCACTCCAGCCCCCTTGCCGCATTTCATCTTACGCGAGGCTTTCACCACCTCTTCTCTCCTCACCAAACTTCTCTCCAAGACTCTCACTTTGCATATCACACCAACCCAAACCCCCTATCATCAAACACATTAACAGACCTTCATTATACTCACTCCACCTCCTTACTTCATTACCCGTTAGAACTTCCCCTTTTGCTTCCTTCACCGACGCTTCTATTTGTTCTTTTGTTTTTCGCAAATTTCTACCTCCTTCCAAAACATGTTTTTATTCTCCTTTAAGTTTAATGATACCCCTCTCACCTCAACTCTCATTTGCACTCTTTTTCAACCCTTGCACCTTCCTCTTGACCTCCTGCCGCTTGCTCTTTTACATCCCCCAATCATTTGCACTCTTTCCTTGAAAGCATCTCTCAAATGCCTCTCTTTTCTCCTCCACTAACAACTTTACTTCTTCATCCCACCTACTCACTACCCTTTGTAATCTGACCACCTCCCTCCCACCTTTCACACGCTACATACATCTCTCGCACATGCCATCGCTGCGTCCCAAAATACCTCCCATTCCTTATCAACTCTCTTTGCTTCATTTACTCCCACCTTTTGTCATTTCACACTCAATCTCTTCTGGTAATTCTTCGCACAGTTCTCCTTTCCAAGCTCACTTACTCTAACCATTCTCTACAAATCTTCATCCTCGTCTCCACGAGACAGTGATCAGGCATATCACTAGCTGCCCTTCTCAGCACATTTACATTCAAAAGTCTATCTTTTACACGCCTATCATCACACAACTCCACAAGCTGTTCACCATTTCCATTCATGATAGTGAACATCCAATGCCCTTAAGTTACACTCTCAACAGCCACCTGCTCATCCTCGTATTCAAATCACTCATCACTAATACTCAATTTCTTACATTAAAACTGATGACACACCCACTAATCTGCTCCCAAAACCCTTGCCTCTCATGATCTTTCTCCTCATGTGTGTGTGTGTGTGTGTGTGTGTGTGTGTGTGTGTGTGTGCATTTAGAATTTCACGGCCACTGAATGTTAGCTTCCTGTTAGACTACAACAATCTACGCCGGTCGTGCGAAACATCCATCACAAAGTTAAAAAAAAGAAAAAGAAAAATAAATGTCACATAATACAAAATGTGAATATTTAAACCAGACACGCGACCAATCTCTTTTTTTTTTTTCCCCATGCAATTTACAAAAAATGAAAAAAAAATGACCATCGTTTAAACCGTGAAATGTGCAGCTCTTTTATTCAAACTGCGAAATTTGTCAAATAAAATGCAGCGTGAATTAAAACCACTGCGCATTTCATGATTTAAACGCATACCCTATCAATACAAATTTGTTAGAATGGAATATTCGTAAAAAAAAAGGGGGTTATTGGAAAAGGAAAATGAGGGACAAGTTATAACCACAATGTATTCCCTGCTATTTCTAGCGTAATGGCCATACGATACGGTATAACAAGGAGAGATCCAACGACGCATCTACGCGTGATGTGGTGGGGAGGATGAATCAGAGGAAGTGGGTTAATGAAGAGGAGAGGATAACTGCTTGCATGGATGAAATGGGTCTTCCAAATGGCAGTCTTTCGTGTAAAGCAGAGGGAGATGCATATATATACATACATACTGCTTATTAAAAAAGTAGAGCGGGACAGCGACAGGAATGGATGAAGGCAAGGGAGTATGAATATGTATATGTATGTGTGTGTGTGTATATATATATATATATATATATATATATATATATATATATATATATATATGTCTGTGTATGTATATGGTGATATGTATATGGGCGTATTGAGTATATACATGTATACGAGTGGATGGGCCATTCTTCTTGTTTTCATGGCGCTACCTCGCTGACGCGGGAAACAGCGATTATATATATATATATATATATATATATATATATATATATATATATATATATATATATATATCTCCAAGGTGAAGTGAAGGTTCTGCTCTTAAAAACAGACATAACTACAGACATATTTACATATGGATCATGTGCTGTGAAATAACGAATATAACTCAAGAGTTGGCACGCTTCCTGTAGATTTTAAAGGACAAATGAACCGAGTCTCTATTCATCAACACATCTAGAAAGAGCAGTTTGCCTTTTTTCCCTCCCTCTTATTCCATCTTGAATTTAATAGTGGTGTTGGATGTTATTTGATTCATTCAAGAAAACATCACAATATAGGGAGGGTGGCCACAAGGACCACACACTCATCATCTGGTTCAGATACGTGGATGATGTGTGGCCCTTGTGGCCATCCTCCCAAGACTGTGATGTTTTCTTGAATGAACTGAATAACATTCAACCCTCATGATCAATCATGACATCTGAAGACAGAATCTTATCATTCTTTTCCCACTCAAACTTCAAAGTCATGGAGGACGCTGAGCTATGAGAAGAATTCATTAAAAATTTCTGTCGTTGCAACAGAGAAAATATATATCATTTGCATATCTTAATTATATTTGCTTGGGAGAATGATATTCATGCGTTAATGTGGTTTGAAAATATTTCATAAATAAGATTAACCAGAAAAGGAAACAGAAAGTTTCCCCGTGTGTGTGTGTGTGTGTGTGTGTGTGTGAGTGTGTGTGTGTGTGTGAGTGTGTGTGTGTGAGTGTGTGTGTGTGAGTGTGAGTGTGTGTGTGTGTGTGTGTGTGTGTGTGTGTGTGTGAGTGTGTGTGTGTGTGTGTGTGTGTGTGTGTGTGAGTTATCCTAACATAAATGAGTGGGTTTTTTTTTTATTCTTACAATTTGGTTGTTTGGTTTTCTTGACTGTAGCCCTATCGACTGCCAGGGTTGTAAAGTCGTTTAGGCCATCAACATCAAGTTACAGCCAACAACAACAACAAACAAATTTACTAACAACGTAACGGTTCACATCACATATAAACACCTACTCCAATATTACAGTTTTTCTGTAATATATATATATATATATATATATATATATATATATATATATATATATATATATATATATATATATATATATATGGTATTGGATGGTATTGCAGTGGAATTTATTAAGAAAGGGGGTGACTGTATTGTTGACTGGTTGGTAAGGTTATTTAATGTATGTATGACTCATGGTGAGGTGCCTGAGGATTGGCGGAATGCGTGCATAGTGCCATTGTACAAAGGCAAAGGATAATGGGCTTCAAATTAGGCAGTCTTTGTGTGAATAGCTGGAAAGTATATGATATTGATTATACTGTTATAAAAAAAGACAGACAGCGACAGAGATGAAGGTCAAGGGAGTGAATGTATTGTATGGTGTGTTGATATTAAAATTATTAGAATATTATAAATAATAAATAATTTGTATGTGTTATGGATATTGGATGAGGATATGGCAGATTGAGTAATGATCTCTGTGGAAGGTGATGGCAATTTTTTGTTTATGGGAGCAGTTGAAGCAGGAAGATACGATGATATATAGATGTTAACTTAGGAATATATAAATATTATGTTATATAATGTAGTTTGCGGAGTGATTCCAAGGTAAGTTGAATGGTTCTGTCTTTTGAGAAAGCGAATAATACAGAATATTCAAAGGGGCATATGCTGTGAAATAACGATTAGGATGAAGAGTTGGACGTCTGAGATTTTTAAGCTGATCGAAGCTTGTCGATCAACAACTTAGAAAGCAGTTTGCTTTGTCCCTCCTTTATTGCAAGAATTTAAATTGAGAGTATTGAATTAATTGAAGTTATTAGAAACATAGATAGGAGGGAGGTGCCGCAAGGGACATCGAATTGCATGAACATGAGTACGTGGAGTGATGTTGGCCTTGTGGCCAGTCTCCCAGACTGGATGATTTTTAGGAAGATGAACTAACAGGTGGGCAGGGCAAATATTTGGACCTAGAAAATGTTGATCATTTCCACTCAAACAAAAATGGGAGCTTCTGAGGAAAGTGTTTCCCATACAATTTGTCTGGTTGCGAACGTGGGAAAATATAAATTTGCGCTAGATTATATTGCTGGAAAGAAGATATTGAGCGTAATGTTGGTTTGAAGATGATTTATCAAATAATAACCAAAGGAAAGAGAATGTTCCCGTAGTGTGTGTTGAGAGATGTGAGATGTGGGTGTGTGTTGTTGTGTGTTGGTGCATGTGAGAGATGGTGGTGTGAGTTAACTAACAAAGAGGGTTATTTTTCGATCTTACGGAATTAGAGGTAGATTGGTTACTGACATTGGATGCAAGACGGAGGGTGAAAAGATTTTTAGGATCACACAGTAACCACAACAAGATGAAAAGGGCAAGAAAAAGTAATGGTCATCATAACAGCCGTACGCCCTTACAGTTTTTCTGTAAAAGAATATATGATTATAATATGGAAATATTAAGTATGTAATATATATTGTGTATATTTTTTTACATTGTATTTGGGGGGGGTTGCCGCGTTTTTGTCTGTTGCCAGAACAGCGAGCAAATCCAAAACCCCCCCCGGAACAGTACAAACGTCACAACAAGAAAAAAAATAAAAAAAACAAAACATATAAAAAAAAATGGTTTCCTATGCATTCTTTATATTATCATAAATTGGTTTTTTTATCATTATTTCTTTTTTATAATCAAGGTTATTTTATTTATTTCGTACCCTTCTTTAAAGGCCAATCGGTGAGATTATCTTCCCCATCCTCTGCGCTTCTGCCACCTTCTCAGTGCCTCATTCTTCAAGCGTCTCTTGTTTTCAGGCGCTCCGCCTGCGTTGTGTTCCTCCCCGCCACGCTTCACTTGTTCTTTATACCCGTTGTATTGTGTCTCTCCTCATCCTTTAACCTCAAAGACAGTCCAGTATGAAAGAGTGTTTTCAAATCTCCATAATGCGCATTCATGGCTCGAGCATCGTGAAGCCACTCTCTTAATGAGGTTTTGTGCAAATGCCAGACTCTTCCTCCTCCCACCTCCCCCAACTGCGCCCTCCACCCCAGCCAACCCTGGCTAATTATAATGCTGCAATGTCTGCTGAAATAATTCATTCACTTCCTCAGTTTACAAACTTTAACCTTCAGCTGAATGACACTGAAATTCATTTTAAGGGATACGAGATAACAGATACTTTTTTTTTTTTAATGGGGTAATTTTTTTGAATTTGCAAATTTATGAAATGAACAATAAAACATTTTCGGTTTAGGAAGAGCCGATGATTATCATTTTTTTGTGTGTGATCTTATGGTTTAACGTGTGGCATGTATAAACCCTTTATGTTTATGGCCTTTCGCTGCTGATGACCATCAAATCCAAGGCTTGGTGAATTAAGGTTTCCTTCCAAAACCTTATTATGGCTATTAATTTTTGAGGCCGCCAAGAAATTCCCTTCTCGTTCCTGTGTTCTTGATGTTTCCTCTCTTTATCTTTTCAAGTCTGTGGGAGATTTCGCTGGCGCCGCCGTGCCAGTGTTTCATAGATGACTGGTTTGTGTTGGATCGTTTCTCCCTCAGTGATAAAGTGTCCTCAAAAGAGAATTCAACCCCAGCCTTGTGCGACCGACGCTGAGGATGCCTTACTTCTTGACCAGCTGCCATCTTTTCCTCCTCTCTTAACAGTAAGTGTCGCTGCTTCAAGTACCCTCTGTCTTGGGTGATGAATTACGGAAGAATCTGGGGAGTCTAGCCCCATGAGAATGGATGGTCTAAAGCCATCCATGACTCCCTCAAGCAATAGGGATAGTACTCGACTACTGCACGACCAGGGAAGGCAAGATCTCTGAGCATCCAGTCCACTGGATCAACACCTCTTTGCCGTTGCTCTCAGACCCTGTTACTCTCCAGCCGAACCTACTGAACAGGATCGAGAGCTTTTAAGTGGCGACCTGTAGCTTCGTGTGGTTGGTACGTAGACCGTGCGAATAAAATCTACCTCCGTCAATGCCGTCGCCGTGGGCGTTGTGGTTATCATTCCCGCAACCAATGGACTCCTCAGGAGGGCGGTGCCCTTCTGCATGGACTATCATGGACACGAGACTAGGGCAGCTCTGTGTTTAAGAACGCTCGGGTGAAGAGGACAGCTGCTCGACTGATATTACAATGGGTCATTACTGCAACATTCACGTCAACGAAGAGGCAGAGCGGTTGGCTTAAGCCGACCTCAGAACTCGGGGGAGGGATCTTTTTCGATCCCTTGGGAGTTGAGGTCCTGCCTTTCTATGGGGAAGAAATCAATATAGCTCATCTGAGGCGAGCTCAGTGGACCAGACTGGCTATCTATCCCGGGTGAAACCCAAGCCAGAAATGACGGACTGGTCGACTTCCTAAAGGACAAAGGGAAGAGAGGAAATGGTACCCCTGGCCCACCCATTACCTGCACCTGCAGTATCACCTCCACTCGTACATATACGTCAAAATATCACAACGTGCAATCATACAGAGGCAGTAAGGCTTCTCATATACTCTGTCGATCACGACTGCCAACGACAAATTATTCACGGACCATCTCAATACTGAAGTAAGATAATCTCGGATATAACAAACATACACCAAGACGTCAATAACGTAGATAAAGTAACTGTTTTTTCCTTAAAGAAACAGACATAAACAAGACGACATTTTCATAAAGTTAGATGGAATAATTCCATTATAACATGTGGTAACACTGTGGTTTCGTAACCCATACAACATCAGTATACGTAAAGTTGGACAAAATACAACGTATCTTTTCTTGTCTATCTTAACGTATGACGAAGATTCCAGCCTAATAGAATCTTTGCCTTACGATAACCAATGAATATAACACACACACACACACACACACACACACACACACACACACACATACATAATAATCAACTCAAAAGCTATTTTTTGAAAAAAGGCTTTTGGAACATCGCCCAGCAACATTCCGGTTTCAACCAGTCACTAGTGGATGGTTTTTAGGGCTTCCTTAATTTAGCCGCTGCTCTGGTGGCTTAAGAGTGTTAATGGAGATCCATTGTCCTTGCTAGAAAAAAGTTTAAATGAACTTCACAGAGCATCGAAGTGAAGCAGTTGCGAGCAACGTTGCTAAGTACTGGTATGATGAACATATTTCACTTCCTCACTGCGTCTGTTCCTCTCTGCCTCACGACCCATCTCGTCTTACCTATTTAATAACCATACATCCACCCAGGACTGACAATGTCCCCCTTCTGTTTATCACCACATCAACACCTTCAACTTCCATCACAAAATTACACTCTTGTCATTTCCTTATCACTCACCCCTATTACATTAATGCAGCTTCTCTTCTCCAGCAAATCACCATTTCTCTCCACAGTCCCTAATTAGCGTACCTTTTCTTCCCGCTACAGCTGAATCTATATTCGATACACAGTGTCTCCTCATTACATCAGCACCACTCCATTACATTAGCGCCCTTATCTTCCACACACATGCATACCCCGTAGCTAGCTATACGTTCTCGCCCCTACCCCTATTAGTTGATTTTGCCACTAGTATCCGTGCGTCCTTGCTAACCGCACCTCCTCCGTCTCCCATCACCCCTATCATGCTTGCCTGGAGGAGCCTAAGACAATTCTTGTCTGACATTCCATGAAAGGATTGCTGCCTCGTCTCGGGGTAATGCTTCTGTCTCTGTGGAACGCATAGTAGAGAGGTTCTTGTTACGGGAATGGAGCCATACATTCCCTCTTACCCTGAGACCATGTCATCTTCCGCAGCTCAGCCATTCTTCAGGTTCTGGTCGTACACACAAGAGGCCATACGTCGAGCAAATCTCATACCTCCTACTCGCGCTCAGCGTCCGCCTTCGCCCGAAATCATTGGGAACGGGTTCTTCGCGAAGCAAGGCGTTCGTATGTCCTAGAAAAAAAGTGACAACCCTCTCCTCTTCTACCACTGATAGGTCTTTCTGGTCTTTATCCAAACGTGTCTCTACGAAATCTTCAGATACCTTCTCCGCCTTTCTGTTCAGACGTCTTATTCATCAGTCTCTCCTGTTGAGAGAATAACTCCTTTTGGGTCTATTTTCTCCTTGGAGGACTCTGAACATTCCCTCATCCCTTTGTCGCATCTCTTATCAAATCCTACATCCTTCCTTCAATCTATTTTCGTACAGTCCAAAAAGACTTCTCATATTGGACACAACCAAGCCATGTGGACTGGATGGCATTCCTCCTTGTGTGTTTTGAAAGCATGCGCCTTTGACTTCGCGCCCTTACCTTTACGTCTTTACTCTTCCCGCTTCAAAAGCAAACTTTCTTTCATTCAGGAGACACGCATTACCATAACTTACCTCAAGGACGGGAGACTTCTTCAGACTTTGCAATCATGGTCCTGTCGCTCTTCGACTGATGGTTATAACATGACATGAACGGTCTTCATGACCCCCTGGCAGTCGAAAGGTCCAGATAACCAAACAACCAATCAACCATGTGAAATACAACCAATCAACCATGTGAAATACAACCAATCAACCATGTGAAATACAACTAATCAACCATGTGATATACAACTAATCAACCATGTGAAATACAACCAATCAACCATGTGAAATACAACCAATCAACCAATCGACCAGGTGAAATACATAGCGTCCTTTGAGACACACACATTGCTTGTGTACTTCAGAGACTTCCAGAAACCTTTGTGTATAATGAGTGAAAAAGGGAAATTGATCTAAATATGTACTATGCCTGTGTAAGCTAGTCCTCGAAGCAAAGGAGCAACGTTTCTGCCGCAAGCTACAGAGGTGTAGATTGGAACTGACTTTATTTTCTTTGTCTAAGGAAACGACAACACCAACCAGTATTATACCCTTGAGCAATGAAGGATGGCCGACTATGGATGACTCTTCCATATCAATGAAGTGGTTCCAACACATCAACTTCTTTCGTTGAATATGCATAAAACAGAAACTATTCTCAAATTAACTATTGGCTTATACGTACCTAAAAAGGCAAACACCTCTCACTCACACTCTCCCCTCCTCCCTCTCCCTCCTAACCCCTTTTGAAAATCCGAAGCCCCGAATGTTGTCTAACTCAGTCAAGAGTTTATCATAAACTTTAAAATTAATGGATGGAAGCGGCTGAACCGAGCATATCTGAATTCCTCCCCGCCACGCATCGTCAGAGACAACATAACATTACACACACACACACACACGCACACACACACACACACACAAGTACCTTTTAAGGTGTGCTTCATCCCCCCCCCAAAAAAAAAAAAATAAAAATCTTTATATCATATACGTCTCCTATATGCGATACTAGTTCCTCCCAGCTGAGTTTCCCCACAATTCACCAGATGAGAATTTCGCCAGGAAATAAATGGAATATCATACTGGGCATCGGCGTATACTGGTTGGTTATTTGGGAGATATATATATATATATATATATATATATATATATATATATATATATATATATATATATATATATATATATATATATATATATATATATATATATGGGTTATTAACGACCATAGCTGTTAACGCTGTCAGCGTCAAGTGTGTTTTTTGAGAACTTTCTGTCTCTCTCTCATACATGTTCGCCATTTCCCGCGTGAGCGAGGTAGCGTCCACGACAAATGCCTGAGCCTCTGAGGAAAAAGGCGAGGGGGGAGGAACTTTTATTGGCTATTTCCTGTGTTCTTTCTTTTTGAAAGTAAATATACGAGGGGAGGATTTCCAGCCTCTAGCTCCCGCACCTCTCAGTCGCCTTGTACCACACACGCGGGAGAGTTACGTGGGAAGTAACCTTTCTCCCCCTATCTTCCAGGAATCATATTTACCAATAAGAAAAAAGAAAAAAAAAATGGAACGATTTCTTTTAAGTGTTCAAGTTCACTGCAAGATCACAGACGCCCCTATCACTGACTATGTGACCATCGGACATACATCTTCACTGCTCTTATCATTATTATCATCATTATTCCCTCATCACAAGTCTCCCCATCTTATGCCCCTTTTATCCTCATTGATACCTTATCTCCAGCGGTCTGGTGTTACTGTCCTTCATCATCATCTTTTTCTTTTTATCGCATTATAACGCATATCTTTTTTCATCATAAAATGCATCTCTATGCTTGTGTTATTTTCCCATCTTAAGGTTAAATGGTTTTTTTTTTTATCTTAATTCATTTTTCTTTTTTTTTTTCAATCTCAATGTTTATTCAAACTGTCATTAGCATTATCCTGCTATAAACCTGTAGACTCACATTATCTTTATCCTGACGAGAGGGTCGTCAGTCAGTTCCATGTTATGAAGCTGTTGATAAATTAAGTTAATATAAGGGTGATTACCTACTTTATAACCCACCAGCTCCCCTTCTCCCGTTTTTGTTATATCGAATATCTATTTTTTTTTTTTAGATATCCTGAATGCACAATAAACTCCTCACATTTGGTAAACATGTGATTTATTAAATGGCGTCCTAGCTTCGTCTCTTCGATGTATATCAACTGACTTATATTTGTGTCTCCCTTGATGATGTGATTATTACACGAGAGTGCACTTGGGAACTTATCGTGTTTCATTTTCCCCGTGGACTCATAGGAATATATATATATATATATATATATATATATATATATATATATATATATATATATATATATATATATATATATATAACTGCTATGACGACTTTCTCTTTTCAGTACAGTTTCACGAAATACGTTGTCCAAATGATGTTATTTATGAAGCTCAGATTACAGACAGACTTTACATATAACTCTAGAGAAACCGCCGCTCCTTTCTCATACACGTCCTCATTTAAATACGTTGTCCGAATGATGTTATCTTCCACAAACACAAACATCAGGAAGAATGAAGCTGAAGGGAAATGGGTTGAGACAGACCTCGCAGACTCCTACAGGCCCATTCTCTTTTAGTCATACCATGTGCCATTTACTTTTTCATCATCACTGGGTGATGGGTTGTGGGGGGGGAGGTTGGTTGGCTGAAGCAGGGGGAAGGAGTGATTGGCTCTTGGAAAAATGCGGCGGTAATCTGTCACGGGTGACAGATTTCACTTATTGCTTCCGACACTTTTAAGATTCAGTATAGGTGGCGGTTCAAGAGATATCTTAACGTTTATAAAAACAAAAGAGTAACGCCGACGTACGATGGCCATCTGTTTTGTTATCTGTGGCCAATACAACAGCAGAGCTGTTAAGACGTTCAGAACGGGTCGTCCTCATTCTCCTTGTTCTCACAGTGCCATGATGTGGTAATCTAAAAAGCTCTCGCGGAAACTACCTCCCCCTGACACACGGGATTATTCTAATAGGCGCTGATATCCTACCTCAGTGATGGGTCGTTAAGGGAAGCTGATAAATTACAGATGTAAATGTAAAAAAAAAAGATAATTTGCTTATCTGTAAATGTAAAACTAATTTGCTCAACCGTAAATGTAAAGGAAAGCTCATTTGCTCAACTGTAAATGTAAAAAAGCTAATTTGCTCAACTGTAAATGTAAAGAACTAATTTGCTCAACTGTAAATGTAAAGAACTAATTTGCTCAACTGTGAATATAAAGAAATAATTCAATCAGCTGTAAATGTTAAATAAAACTGATTTTCTCAACTGTAAATGTAGAAAACTAATTTGCTTAACTGTAAATGTAGAAAACTAATTTGCTCAACTGAAAACGTATAATAATTTACCTAACTGTAAATGTTAAAAAACTAATTTGCTCAACTGTAAATGTAAAAATCTAATTTGCTCAACTGTAAATGTAAAAACAATTAATTTGCTCAACTGTAAATGTAAATATCTAATTTGATCAACTGTAAATGTAAAAACAATCTAATTTACTCAACTGTAAATGTAAATATCTAATTTGCTCAACTGTAAATGTAAAATATCAAATTTGATCAACTGTAAATGTAAAAACAATCTAATTTACTCAACTGTAAATGTAAATATCTAATTTGCTCAACTGTAAATGTAAAAACAATCTAATTTGCTCAACTGTAAATGTAAATATCTAATTTGCTCATCTGTAAATGTAAAAACAATCTAATTTGCTCAACTGTAAATGTAAAATATCTAATTTGCTCAACTGTAAATGTAAAAACAATCTAATTTGCTCAACTGTAAATGTAAATATCTAATTTGATCAACTGTAAATGTAAAAACAATCTAATTTGCTTAACTGCAAACATAAAAATCTAATTTGCTCAACTGTAAATGTAAATATCTAATTTGCTCAACTGTAAATGTTAAAAACAATCTAATTTGCTCAACTGTAAATGTTAAAAACAATCTAATTTGCTCAACTGTAAACATAAAAATCTAATTTGCTCAACTGTAAATGTAAATATCTAATTTGATCAACTGTAAATGTAAAAACAATTAATTTACTCAACTGTAAATGTAAATATCTAATTTGCTCAACTGTAAATGTAAAAACAATCTAATTTGCTCAACTGTAAACATAAAAATCTAATTTACTCAACTGTAAATGTAAATATCTAATTTGCTCAACTGTAAATGTTAAAAACAATCTAATTTACTCAACTCTCTCGCTTCTTTTCAGTGCCACGGACGGTGAGGTGTTGCCAGCGTCCCGTGGAAGGCTACCGCGCACCCACGTCTTCTCACACGCCCACATCTCCTCCATCCACACACACACACACACACCTCCCTCTCAACCCCCATCATTCTCAAGTCCTTACGGTTAACGAGAGAGACAACATTTTACGATGTATTCCATCCGGCGTCAGCGAATCATCCACTTACGTTTGCGTCAGAGTAAGAATAAGAAAAATAAATGGTGGTAATGTTCGTCGTATGTCTGGCAACGTAATACCCTGGCCGGTCGGTGGCAATCACCCGCTGCCAATCATCTGTTTGAAGCTGTCGTACGAACGTGGGAGCGTTGAATTCTTTCTTTTTATCCCAGGAGGATATTTTCTTCTTAATGTATCCAACGTGTTGCACTAACAGAGATGACGAGAAACCTTCATGTAAATCATTCCGTAACTTTGCCTGCAATTAAGTTTCTTGTTATATTCTTACGACCGATTAATATATGATGACTTCAGTGACAGCAAAGTTCCTTGACGTTGCTCCTAGTATCATGTATATATCTTATCTATCCATTAATCTATCTATCGTAAAGATTATTCCCATTATTTGCCTGACTGATCAATGGTGGCTTTAGTGTTCATAGGGCTATACGCAAGAGAGTCATTTGTGGATGCCTTAAGGGCTTAATTTTGATGACCATTAAGCAAGACAAACATTTTCGTTTTCAATTTCAACTCTGTCCTGTCTGTGAAAGTGCACTGAGAGTGTGTATCGATACGAGAGTGACAAAACAATACAAAAATAAATTTTGGGACACTTAAAATGTCATATGTATATATATATATATATATATATATATATATATATATATATATATATATATATATATATATATATATATATTACGAAAACATTTTCACGGTAGATAGAAATTCAAGGAAGATGACGCAACAAAAACGTGGGCAATTTCGGAAGAAATCACCAAGAAATATTGCCAGAGCGAAGACCAAAAGATACCCTTAAATCAAGGCAACACAAGTGTGTCAGTTACATCTACAAGCAGTAAATACGCCGTTTTTTTTCCACAAGAAGACAACCATCTAAATTTATAGTTTGAGCACGAAATATTGAGCCATTCTTCTCCATATTAGATTTTGAACCTGATCCCTGGAGAAGCCTGCTACAATGAGAGTTGTGAACTTTACCCCGTTCACACTTTCCTGTATAACTTCCATGACAGTATACCCTCTCCATACGAGGTGTTCCTTAATCTTTTTTTCCCCCGATTGTTGAGCCGGAGGGAGTGGTGATTAGGGAGGTGTTGACTGCTTTAGTAACTGGACTTGACCATAAGTTGTTGAGCTGGAGGGAGGTGGTACATGAGGAGGTGTATGATGCTTGAGTAACTGGTCTTTTGCCATGAATGAGATTATGACCTCAGCACACCACAGTCAGGTCAAGTAGATGGAGATATATAGGCAGGGGTCAGGTCAAGTGGATGGAGGATGTGTGGCTGGAGTCAGGTCAAGTGGATGTAGATAAGATATGGGGCAGGGGGTCAGGTCAAGTAGGTGGAAGATGTGGGGACTGGAGTTAGGTCAAGTGGATGGAGATGTGTGGCTAGGGTCAGGTCAAAGGGATGGAGATAAGGATCTGGGGTCAGGTCGAGTGGATGGAGATGTGGAGCAGGGGTCTGGTCAAGTGGATGGAAGAAGTGGATCTGGGATACAACCGAGGGAATGGATACGCGATCCTCACATTACATACCTGTTACTCTCCCTCACCACATACCTGTTACTCTCCCTCGCTACATACCTGTTACTCTCCCTCACCACATACCTGTTACTCTCCCTCGCTACATACCTGTTACTCTCCCTCACCACATACCTGTTACTCTCCCTCGCT
>NC_092227.1:8088920-8108920 GCF_036320965.1 Panulirus ornatus
TCTTCCACATGTTAAGTACTTTAATGGCCTTGGGAAAGCCAGCCAAGTATAAGTGCTATGACTTCGCGCAATTCTTGCATTCCTCCACGTCTATCAGTGGACTTCATTGCTACGCGGGACTAAAGCTGATGAGTGATAAACCCTTCCCCCCGAGACTTCATATATGCCACGTACATTATTCTAACATTTCTAACATTAGAGCCATAAGTCAGGTCACTTCCTCCCACAAATTTGAGAGCTCAGAGCCTCTCTCTGTACATTGTCGATTCAGTTTCCGTAATTTGGGGTACTTCGTGCCACAATTCTGATAGCTAAAAGCCTCTCTCTCTCTCTCTCTCTCTCTCTCTCTCTCTCTCTCTCTCTCTCTCTCTCTCTCTCTCTCTCATATCGTCGGTTTAGTTTTATTTTTTTGGTGTAAAGGGAACAGAGTACACGGGAGTGATATACCCAAAAGAGACATTGGCCAATAGCTTGGTCATCAATTTTTAACTCTGACGGTCCACTCTCCCAATTACCAATTGGTATATGGAAACTTAAATCAAACCCAAAACATTTCCAGGAATATCACAGTTTATCCTCAACGATATTCATACACACATCAACTGAAACGAAGCCCAAAACATTTCCCGGAATATCACAGTTCATACTGGCTGTATTCACATACACAGATCAACACGAGTCGCTGGAGAGAGGGGGACGCCTGCCTCTCTTCTACTCCCTTCCTCTCCCTCTCCAAGTAACATCGTCAGGAGGGAAAGATGACCTTCGGTCCTCCTCCTCCTGAAGGCTCTCGTAACAGTAAGACGGTCATGTCAGCGTGAGACTAACAACGCTTTCCCCTCGTCACTCCTGTCCTGGCTTTGACGGTAAGCATCACCGTTTTCAATGGCGGAAGAGTACCTCCCTCCCACCTCCTCCTCCTCCTCCCCGAACACCACTAAACAGGACCTTGAGTCTGATACGCGGGAGGAAGACCTGGTGTGGTAATGGTCACCGTGTGTGTGTGTACTTCCTCTTCGTCCCCCCTCTCCTCCCTCGTCTACACGTTGAATGCGCGGCTGGAGCGGTCACCACGGGAGGCAAGCGAGGCGGGACAATGTGCGCTCATCAAAGCGACAGTGATCTTGTATCGGCCGGTGATTAGTGCCTGTGATTACCGGCCTGGGTTGGGGAAAGAATTATAGGGACGCGACATCAGTGACCTCCTCCCCCCCATCCCTCATCCCCAATTCCCCCTTCCCTCCTTTCTCTCTCTCTCTCTCTCTCTCTCTCTCTCTCTCTCTCTCTCTCTCTCTCTCTCTGATTTTCTCTACTCGTCTGGCTGTCTCTTCCTCCCTCTAACCACCAAATTTCTTTTTTCTCTTCCTGGGTCACTCACTTGACTCACTCACTTTCATTCTCTACTTTTCCCTTCGCTCCTTGCAGCCGTCTGTCTGTTCATCTATCGTTTTCTTTGGGTATGAGGAACAGCAACAGACGTAGAACAACACTAGATATCAAACTGTAACAATAGTTTTCATGTGTTACCACAACTCTAAGCTTCATGTTAACATGGAGTACACGAGTGTGCCTGGGAGGGAAAGATAACAGAAAACCTGTTGGTCTGTGGCGTGGTTTATCTGCTGGTTGACATTCTCCATCTATATGGATTGAGACAGGATAATAAAACTGAAAGCTCCTCCCTACCCACCACTACAGATGGAGACAGGATAGGAAAACAGATGGCTCTTCCCCAACAACCTCTACAGACGGAGACAGGAATAGTAAGGCAGATGGCTCCTCCCCACCCATCACTATGGACGGGTACAGATGGCTCGCTCCTTTCCATCCACTGCGACGGACAGAGAAAGGACAGTTGAGCAGAAGGCTCCTTTCCATCCACAACAAGACATGGAGAGAGTACAGTTGAGCAGGCGGCTCCTCCCCACCCACAAGAGATGGAGAAAGGACATCTAAGCAGAAGACTCCTCCCTAACCACTAACATATGGAGACAAGATAGTTGAGTAGAAGGTTCCTTTCCACTCACTGCAAGAGAATGGAGACAGGAGGGTTAAGCATACGTTGGTTAACTTGGAGATTTCTGCCGTTAATCCTGTCAATAGATTACTAATAAAGATGTTGAAGAAAATACCGTATCGCGAGAGCTGGGTTATGGCCTGGCCTGTAACGTTCATTTCTGGGCCGCAACAGCTCTTGCAAAATCTGGGGAGTACCACTCAGGCCTCTCGTTAAGTCCTACGGTCTCTCTCATGCATGGGGAATGAATGTGTCTTGTTGGTGTATAAAACGACGCATAAAACTGATCACATAATTCCTCTGGCATGAAACCAACAAGGGAAGGACTCCCTAAATGCATCGAGCAACCCATTAAAATCCACCCTTTCAAAAGTTACGGGGTAATGATGCTGGTTTTAGGGGGAGGGGGGGGGGGGGAGTTGTCGGTCTTGATAATGTACACGTCGAAACTAACCATGTTATGGTCACCAGTGCCTAGAGAGAGAGAGAGAGAGAGAGAGAGAGAGAGAGAGAGAGAGAGTATCAAACAATCAGATGGAGGAGGTAAAAGCAGCCCAGAGGGGAGGACTGAAGAGCAAGGGGACGGAGACGATAAAGTGATAGTGAGAGAGCAAGACACAATGAAGGGATGAATATAAGGAGAATATAGAGATCTTGATAACGGAGGGAGGGGGAGAGAGAGAGAGTGAGAGAGAGAGAGAGAGAGAGAGAGAGAGAGAGAGAGAGAGAGAGAGAGAGAGAGAGAGAGAGAATGTAAAAGAGATTCTATATTCATGTTCATCCCACTGAGGAAAGTCATTAATGTTTGCTGAGACGGTACGGGCAACTGAGGCCCAAAGTAAGGCAATCTCATTTACGCTACATATATATATATATATATATATATATATATATATATATATATATATATATATATATATGTATCCTAGCCTGAGCCAATGTACCCATTTTATCGACTAAACCCCCTAGGCGTGGATGAACAGCTGGGTTGACTGTGGACCGACTGCCTCCACCGGGACTCGAACCTATGCGCTCTCGACCCTGGGCGGGTGGCCCGTGAATGCACCACGGTCAGGAACGCTAACCGCCACACCACAGGTGTCCATGATGATGTTACTGGCTCATCGGGATCATACAATAACACTGTGTTCGGATCCAAAACCTCTATCAGCAGCATTAGCTGCAGAATGACTTACCGTTTAAATAAGCTTAAAAAAAAAAAGAGCTGCAGCTTTAAAACTTTCAATCAGCTTAAAAAGGATAACAGAAAAAAAAAAACTAATAAAAAAAAAGAACAGTGATGATGCGAGGGTTTGAATGTCAGTGTTTAGTGGAGTGAACCTAACCTTCTCTTATGTCATCAACTTCGCGACTTCCTGACCAACCGAACCCATTTTACGGCTCAACTAATTCCTCGTCTTTGTGGCTTGTCTGTTTATTTCAACTTCTCTGGTTGCAGCAAATTTAATATTATTATCATCATCATTATCATAGTTATCATTATTATTGTTATTATTATCATTATTATTATTATCATTATTATCATTATTATCATTATTGTTATTATTATTTTTATCATTATTATTATATCATCATTACTTTTAGCTTTAGTGTTATTACTATTAGTAATACCTTTATTATCACCATATTATCATTCTCATTTGTAGATACACACACAAGCCTTTAATATGTTAACCTACACAGAGAAACCCACATAGCTGAGTACACACACCACACTCACACACTGACACGCACCACACTTACACACACACCACACTCACACACACACCATACTTACACACACCACACTTACACACCATATCTACACACACCACACCTACACACCATATCTACACACACCATATCTACACACACCACACTTACACACACCACACTTACACGCACCACACTTACAAGCGCACGCTGGCACTCTGGTCCACTTTACATCGTCTTTGTGATATATCTGTAACAAGGTCAGCATGGATCAGACCACCCTTCCCCCCCCCCCCCCCCCAATGTTTGTGCATGAATCAAATATGCAATGAAATCGCCAATTATATTCAAATTACCGCAGGCATTGTCAGTCGGACTAAACAACCCATTATTTCCGTGAACAAGTCACAATGCCCAACGGCCCATTGTATCCAGTTAACAAGCGGTTGCCAACGACCGTTCATTACGGGGCTCTCTTTTGTCAACCCCCCGCCCGCCCGCCGCCGGGGGCAAGCGTTGTCTATCCGTCATGTGCAGACGAGGCTCCCTCCCTCCTCCTCCTTCTCCGGCGGCTGCTACCACGCAAGACTCGCATGACAAGTCCCTGGGTCGCATTATGTTTTATCATCATCATTCCACCGCTCTCTCGAGAGAGAGAGCCAGCCGGTCTCCCTCTCTCTCTCTCTCTCTCTCTCTCTCTCTCTCTCTCTCTCTCTCTCTCTCTCTCACTATGTACGATTCCATGCCGCCCCCCAACACACACAAGACGGGGCGACGGGCGATCCTGAGTACAGTAATGCGTGAGGTTAATTTATGAGCCAATCGTGGGGTAGGACGAGTCCATTACTGCACGTGGACCAATCTGCAGAGTCCTCCTGGTGGGGGCAGACACGAGAGCCCTGGTGCTCTATATTTACATGATTTACAGACGAGGAAGATGACTGAGTGGTTATTTACGATGACTACTCCCCCCTTTTTCTTTTTTACGTAAAAAAAAAGGAAAAACTAGTCATAATCACATTTCGCTATGAGGCATTGAAGTTCATTATCGGAAATAATGATGTCGACTTTATGAAAGGTGTTTAAACGCAGCCCACTGAAAAAAAAAATTTTTTTTGGCTTTGTTAAATGCACGTCAGGAGCTGATAGTCTTCATGGCATGTTATCTCCTCGTCGTCATGACACACTCGCCAACCACCCTGCAACACCACCATCCATGCAGCTCATGAGAACCACCAGTAACGTACCGTAACGATGACAAAAAAAAAAAAAGACGAGAACCGTACATAAACATGGACTGGAATTTCTCATTCTAAACAGAGGGGGTTTCCGGAAGGGTGGGTGGAGGGTGGGAGGGACAATGTATTTGCATAGCAATGAATGGCGTCTTCAGATACACCCACCCACTTCTCCTCTCCTCTCCTCCTCCTCCTCCTCCTCCAGAATACCAAAGCCCCCAGACGACTGGCGGAGGAGAGGCTGGGTCTATTGGTGTTGGGATCCGTTGATGCCCCACTCTATTACATGCATATTATATAGATGGGTTCCCTTAAGCCGCTTGGGCACACAGCCCAAAATGGGGCGGATTTACCGCCAGAGTGGCGCGGAGGGGCGGAGAATATGTAAGGTGGTCACTTGAGCAAATAATGCCTGTATGACTCAAATGTATTGATACGTACGGACGAGGAACACTAAACCCATCAGTAAGGAAGGCGAACATACACATACGTATACAAACGTGCACATACATGCATACAACTGTACACATACATGTACACAAAGATACACATACGTATAAAAAGGTACACATACACACATGTATACAAAGGTACACAAACACACATGCATGCAAATACACAAACCCATGTATCCAAAAGTACACATACACACATGTATACAAACGTACACATACATAAAGATACTGAGGGAATGGCTATTCGAGAGTAGATACGTAGTTGTGTAAAAGATGTCAAAGCGTAATAGAGATTAGGAATCCACTGCGGTCCTAGGAGATACGAGACGCAACGAAGCTATACAGCGCTTGATGGGCATCAGAGAGGAAGGGGTAACTGTAGCGGCATTGAGAAAGGAGGAAGAGAGAGAGAAATTTGAGAGATATAGTGGCCAAAACAGAAGAGAAAACATATATAGCTCTTCCCTCAGTCCACTAACCAGGCTTAGGAATTCAGAGGATTAGAAGAATTATGGAGGAAGATGTAAAGATACACGAGGAAATGAATGATAAAACTTTAAAAAGAGGCTTACAGCGTGGCACGGCACCATAGCCCCCAAACACCTGTGAGACAAGAGGGAAGAGGAGGTCCTTGAAAAGCACTGAGAATTCTGAAAATGACACACACACACATTTGTTCTCAGTCCCAAAATGAGAATTCCATCGACGTCTTTCGGCCAGTATAATAGACTTCTCTATTTTTTTTTCGCATATTGGTTTTTACGACATTTTCCCACGTGATGATTATAGTTCGACAATGAATAACAATCCTTCGAACTCTTTGTCATGAAAAGCTGCAAATTCGTGCAAGTCTTACCTTTACTAGAACACGACCGCTTCTGTTGCTACAAGTTAAAAGAAGAAAAAAGAAAAAAGCAGATCGTCCGTTCTCGAAATAAAGAAGTACGTATCATAGCCTCTGAGCCAAAATCTTCAGTTCCCGTACGACATATAGAAACCAAATGAGAAATACCGGAAAGCCCAACGACTTGCCGAATCTAATCGATATAGAAACCAAATGAGAAATACCAGAAAGCCCAACGACTTGCCGAATCTAATCGATATAGAAACCAAATGAGAAATACCAGAAAGCCCAACGACTTGCCGAATCTAATCAATAAAAATCGTCATTCCAGGCTGGAAAAAAACCAGTATGTAAACAGACTAATAAAGCGTCTGGTACCTCACACACACACACACACACACACACACACACACACACACACGTTAGCAGTCGCTCCGCTGGTCTCTTCGACCCCCTCTCCCCACCCAAAAAAGAGAGGACAACACGGAAACATCACGATTATAGAGGAAAACATCAAATCTCGTACCGAGCCTCACAATGGAGGAAGAAAGACTGCTTAACTTGTCAGGGATTCCTCGTCCGTTGGGACACATCATTTACTCAAGGAAATGGAGAAAATCCATCATGGCATGGATGGGTCCCTCCTCTCCTCTCCTCTCCTCTCCTCTCCTCGGATCCCAAAGATATCCCATGCGAAACCTCGTATTTTAGTGCTTAAAATGAATATTCTTTTTAACATATATACTCCATATAGAGTTCATCGCCATTCCCCGCATTAGCGAAGTAGCGCCAGGAACAGGCGAAGAAAGGCCACATTCGCTCACATCCATTCTCTACGTGTAATGTACAAATGCACTGGAGCCACTGTTTCCTTATCTGCGACCAGGCTCCACAGACCTTTCTATAGTTTATCTAGGACGCACTTCACATGCCCTGGTTCAATCCATTGACAGTACGTCGACCCCTGCAAACCACATCGTTCCGATTCACTCTATCCTAAGCAAGTCTTTCACCCTCCTCCATGTTCAAAATCTTTTTCACTCAATTCTTTCATCTCCAATTTGGAATCCCTGTTCTCCAAGTTCCCTCCACTTCTGAAAACATATATATATATATATATATATATATATATATATATATATATATATATATATATATATATACACACGCGACTTAGGTGTTACCGGGCTACGTCAACAAGAGGTTACATAGCGAGTGAAAAGTCACCTTTGAGGAGGGTGAATCATTAGGATAACAGTCTTGTCAGAGAACTTGTCACTCCCAAGGAATTTCTATGTCCCTGCTACTGCCAGCGGTGCAAGAGCCTTTAGAAAAAAGGTTCTGGGTAACTCCACAACTCTCTCATAGAAATTGGTCATGGGTTGATTAATGATAACATGAATACTTGCTCGTCTGTTCCATTTCTGTTTAACGACCGGAACTCATCCTTCTACTTGGAAGCATGCGTCGGTACATCCCATCTCTAAGGAGGGTAAACGTTTTAACCCCTCTAACTATCGTCGTGTTGCTTCGACATCTACCATTTCCAAAGTCTTTGAATCCCTCCTTAACTTCCATATCCTTAGACATCTTGCATCTCACAGTCTTCTTTCTGATCACCAGTGTGTCTTCTGTAGGGCGAGATCCACCGGTGATATTCTTTTCCATTTCACTAATGTCTAGTCATCATCCCTAAAGGAATCTGGGGAATCCTATGTAGTGGCCCATGAAATATCCAAAGCGACAGGGTGTGGCACCGGAGTCTCATCTCTACGTTTCCCCTCCCTCATTTTACTCCATCATATCGAGGTTCCTCTCTGGCCGATCGATCTCCGTAGTTGTCGATGGATCAGCCTCCACCATCATCATTCTCCATCAACTCCTTTTCTCATTTTTTACCAACGGTTTCCTCTCTTCCACAAATAATTCAATGTACCCACACGCTGACGACTCAACACTGAATTCCTCCACATCCTTCAATCTTCTCCTTCTTCTCTCGCTCGATTTGCATCACGTCTTGAAGCAACTTCCTTAATAAACTCAGATTTGGACAGTCTGGCCCCATTTTCTACCCGTCTCTCTGTCGAAAACTCCTCACAACTTTCCTCTCTCCTTTAGACGGTTCTGTAATTTCACCTCTTGACTCAATGAACATACTTGGTATCACTGTAATATCCATTCTTTCTTGGAAACCCAGCATTATGAGAATGGCTGAGTCTGCTTCCAAGAAACTGGGAGTCCTTTTTAGATATCGAAATTTCTTTTCTTCTGAACAGTTGCTCCGGTTATACAAAAGACAGATCCTTTCCTGTATGGAGCACTGCTCTCACATCTGGGGTGGTTCTAGCTCCGCATGCTTACTTGACAGGGTCGAATCGAAAGCGGTCCGACTTAAAAACTTTCCAAGGCTATCTTCAGAACTTGACCCGTTTGCCTTACGCCGCAATGTTGGTTCACTCTCTCTCTCTCTCTCTCTCTCTCTCTCTCTCTCTCTCTCTCTCTCTCTCTCTCTATATATATATATATATATATATATATATATATATATATATATATATTGGAAATGATCACAGTTTTTAGCGTGATCAAGTATATTCCTATGAGTCCACCGGGAAAATGAAACACGATAAGTTCCCAAGTGCACTTTCGTGTAATAATCACATCATCAGGGGAGACACAAGGGAGAAATAACAGTCAGCTGATATACGTTGATATACGTCTCTTCGTTGTATATCAACCGACTGTTATTTCTCTCTCGTGTCTCCCCTAATGATGTGATTATTACACGAAAGTGCACTTGGAAACTTATCGTGTTTCATTTTCCCCGTGGACTCATAGGAATACACACACACACACACACACACACACACACACACACACACACACACATACATATACATACATATATATATATATATATATATATAATATATATATATATATATATATATATATATATATATATATATATATATATATATATATATATATACCTAATCATCAGGTAAATGTCACTGAAGCAGGACCCGTACCGTACGTCAATCATACAGAGTCAAATAACGAGTCTTCAGGTCCAGGAAGCAGAGGAGATAAAGTCATGGGTATCATTCTTCTCTTTTGACTGAAAAGGACGAGGGTCCTGGGAACTGAGGGGGCGCATGGAAGAGGATCGTTGGAGGATTACTGGGACTGCCATGAGGAAGAGAGAGGCAGGGGCGGAGAGGGGAGCTTGGGAGAATAACACATCCCTCACCTTTGTCCAAGTTCTCTACTGTAGTCGAGTGCGAGATTATATTTTCGCGTGATGTGTTGCCTCATTTCAAAGTAACCAAGTTTCACCTTTGAAGGAACACAAATTACTTTTGTTGAGACACAGGGAATTCTTTGAAAATAATGATTCTAAATCATATTAATTCAAATATCATTTATAATAGTCTGTGATTTAACTAGAACGAAGAACTAACGAACAGTTACGATTCCTGAAACTCTCTCTCAACCTCTCAAGTCAAGTAATTACACGAGACAAAATCAGTATTGAGTCCTGTATTTTGATTCGCCAGTGGATATTAGATCCTCAACACGACGACCGAAACATTTTCCTTGTCATTCTTCTCATTGGATCTTCAGAGCGATTTCATTAAAGGCTGAAGGAGATGAAATGTGTTCAGTCACAGCTCCTGAAATAATAAGATGAGGCTTCTCTTTACCGGCATCAAACTCGTATGAATTTTCATCTTCCATCCGCTCTCGTAGCTTCATAAGCCAGCGAAACTCCTTGACACACACTTCAAGAACGCGGCTGTCAATGAGCATCAATGTGGAATGATGATACGCTTCCCGTACAGTGTATATAAGGAAGGACATACGAAGAGCTTACTATACTATAGGGTTTCCAATGTCGGCTATGTACTCCTGGAGAATCTAATCCTTTGGATTTGCCTCACACCGAACTACTTCGGGATTATACTATAGGGTTGCTAATGTCGGCTATGTACGCCTGGAGAATCTAATGCTTTGGGTTCGCCTCACATTGAACTACTTCGGGGTTATACTATAGGGTTTCCAATGTCGGCTATGTACCCCTGGAGAATCTAATGCTTTGGGTTCGCCACACATCGAACTACTTCGGGGGTTTTCTTTGCTGGGATTTCTATTGCAAGTCTCCCGTCGTACGCATGTATTGAGGTAGATCAAAGCGCTGTCTCGTCCATGGTTGCTTTCTCACTTACGACGTCCTGATTTACGGGTCATTTGAAGCTTTCCAAAATATCTAATAGTAGTCAATGCTTGCTCTTTTGATACATTCGATCATCTGTTTCGTCTACCATTTTTCTTGGACGGCTTACGGGAAGGGGTCCAGATAATGCTACCATCCCGGAACTCTACCCCCAGCGGCTCTCGCAGCTCCAGGGCTGCGCTACAATCAGTAGCGGGGACAGGATGAACTTTTTTGAATTGTACTCTGACACTGACTGTACCCTGAGGTCGCCCAGAACATTCCTCCCTCTCTCTCTCTCTCTCTCTCTCTCTCTCTCTCTCTCTCTCTCTCTCTCTCTCTCTCTCTCTCTTTCAAAATTAAAACTTGCAGCCCTGGACGTCCGAAGAGTGGGGGGGGGGGGGGGTGGCCTGTTATGCGACACTACGACATCACACTACTAAGGCTTTGGAAAGGCTGCAGTGATGGACGATGGTCTACATATACGCTTTAACGGACCGTGTGTGTCCCCCTTGTGAACCGTGGCGGTGAAACCATCCTGGGCGGACCACAGGGATGGACCATCCAAGTTAGGAGGCCCTGAAGGGTGGTGGGAGGGAAGGGAGAGGGGGGGAGAGGTTCCATGGTAGAAACTTTACCGTGGACAAAGACGATCTAAGTTTACTCTTATGTGGGGAATGTAAGCATCGCCTGTTCCAAAGATGTGTCTTCCATTTTACAAAATCTATCGCCGTTTTCAGTTCGATTTCCTTTTCTTTTTCTCTCCTTTTTGGTTATCTCTTTTATCTCGTTTTATTATCAACCTTGCCTGGATCTGTAATGGAAATCTTACCTGGATTTCAAGTTGGATTTGCTCTAAACGTTCACCACAATATGTTATAATGATAATGCCATGTACCTTAGTCTGCATTACTTCATCTCTCACATTACTGTATCTTACCTTACTTTATTTTACCTTACCCTACCTTATTTTACCTTACATTATTTTACCTTGTCTTATTTTACCTTACCTCACCTCAACTTATTTCATCTTACCCTATATTACCTTATCTTACCTTACCTCACCTTATTTCATCTCACCTGACATTACCTTATTTCACCTCAGTTTACCTTACCTCACCTTATATTACATTATCTTGCCTTACATACCGCTGGATACAGAGACTTCGAGACGTAATAGATTACTGTCCCCCCCTTACGATGTACAGAAAGAGAGAGAGAGAGAGAGAGAGAGAGAGAGAGAGAGAGAGAGAGAGAGAGAGAGAGAGATCAGACTACCGTATGTATGTTCATGTGTGCCACTTGCTCTGATGGTGGCCCGCGGAACTCACACAATACACCCTCCCTCCCTCGCCCAAAGATTTCTCTCAAGTGCAATCCTCACGTTCGCCGACACTGTATCTGTGTTTTAAAAAGGCGCAGGCTGCCCGACTCTTTAAAAAAAGGTCCCCCCCCCCCTTCGAGTCATATTTACTGGACAAATATAATGCGAAATGTCTTCAGATAATCCCGCTAACTGTCGGGTATCTGGGAAATACACGGAGGGGGGGACGCCTCCCTCACACGTCACCGGGAGCTATAAAGTGGTGGAAGAAGACTTTGGCAATAAACGGTGGCGATGATTTACACTCGAGAATAGCACACACACACACACACACACACACACACACATACACACACACTCACACGCACACGTCGTCCCAGCGACCCTGTGAACAAGGCGACTCCATCCATCCACAGTAACCCTGGTGTTTTGTTGACATACCTGTCGCATGCGCTGTAATATATTCTTCCCCTGGCGCAAATTACAAGTCTCGTGACTACATAACCGCATTAAAGAATAGAGAGAGTAGAGAGAGAGTAGAGAGAGAGAGAGAGAGAGAGAGAGAGAGAGAGAGAGAGAGAGAGAGAGAGAGAGAGAGAGAGAGAGAGAGAGAGAGAGGCGTTCTACACTGCTGCAGAAATGTGTGTGTGTGTGCGTGTGTGTAACACAAGTTTCGCTCATCCTTCATGCACTCGTGGCTGCGATCATATGCAAAGACACACACAAGTTTTACCCGGAGGTGGTCCACGTTGCCAAAACATAATGCTGGAAAAAGAATTAATTATAATTCTTGGGAGTGGAGGAGGAGAAACCCAACTCTGACCAAGATTATGCTAAATTCCCTGCGAGTTCTTCCGGATGGCCACATCTCCAGAATTGTTGTTTTTTATAAAAGAAAATACAAAAACAACTGGCGCAAGACGAACTGGTGAGAATCTTAATAGAAAACGACATTTATATAAAAGAAAAGAGAAAACACTGGTGCAAGACGAACTGGTGAGAATCTTAATAGAAAACGACATTTATATATATAAAAAAAAAGAGAAAACACTGGTGCAAGACGAACTGGTGAGAATCTTCTACAAAACGACATTGAAGAGCCATCTTTTCCCCCCAAGGAGATGACTAAATTCGCTTTAATTCTAAAGATACCAAAGGGCTTTTATCTCTCCTAGCATTACGAAGGTAGGAATACGAATCTTGAAGTCTAACGGGGCGGTGGGATTCCCTTCCTCCTACTGTCTTTTCCTTCTTCACGTGACCTTTCCACCTTTACATAGAGCCACGACTACAACCGTTTGAGCTTAAGGGGCTTAGAAAATTTTATCCTTGCTCACTTCTTTTTCTCACATTCATCAGAGATCACCACGTACAGGACACGCTCTTATATATATGTATATATATATATATATATATATATATATATATATATATATATATATATATATATATATTTACCAAATGGCGTCCTAGCTACGTCTCTTCGTTGTATATCAAGTGTCTCCCCTGATGATGTGATTATGACACGAAAGTGCATTTGGGAACTTATCGTGTTTCATTTTCCCGTGGACTCATAGGAATATATATATATATATATATATATATATATATATATATATATATATATATATATGATTCACTTATATTTACACCTGGACCCCAATTTCTATGAAAGAGTCTTGGCGTTACACAGGACTATCCCACACACTCCTGCAGCTCAAGGCTGCACTATTCCCAGTGGCAGGGAAATGTAGACTCTTTTGACGTGAGTTCTTTAATGACACTGTACTCCCAGTGATACAGCCTTGCCTAAGGTGATTTCCTACTCGTGGCATATATATATATATATATATATATATATATATATATATATATATATATATATATATATATATATATATATACATATATATATATACATATTATATATATATATATATATATATATATATATATATATATATATATATATATATATATATATATATATGAGCAGGCTTGTTGTTATAGATAATTCTATTGAGCTAAAACAAAAGAAAACCACCTGTGTCGCACTCGAAAATAAAAAGGGGAATCAAACCTAACCCAAAGTATTTCTGATGCCCCAACAGAGGATCTGATGCCCCTCGTGTGGAGCTTATGCTGAAACAGCGTAGGCCTACGTCATACCCTGCAGTCGAGGACGCCAGAGTTGTAGGTTTATACACAACCCACGAGACCCGCCACATCACCAGGGACCTCCAGTGGCCATAGAGAATCGCAGTATTACAACCCATCTCGTATATTAAAGGAGAAACGCCTCTGTGTGAGTGTGGGTGTGGGTGCCTTAATGCTGGAGACGTGAGACGTATCCATGGAGAGAGAGAGAGAGAGAGAGAGAGAGAGAGAGAGAGAGAGAGAGAGAGAGAGAGAAGGTCTGTAACTCCAGAAAAGTTGATGTGAACACGGAAAAAAAGAAGGAGGGGAAAGAGAAGAGGAACAAATGCAAATGAAACATCTTGCCAGTGATAATGGAAAGAGAAAATAGAAAATAAAAAGATGGGCGAGAGGGACCCAAGTCCTGTGAGTGTGTGAGGAAGGAGGTGCCCTGGGTGCTGGGAGAGACTGAGGAAGGATGTGCCCTTGTGGTGTGACACATTGATCAAGGAACTGCCCCAGGAAGCTGTGAGAGTGTTGAGAGAGAAGCTGCCCTGCTACTGCTGTGAGAGTGTGAGGAAGGGGCTGCCCTCCTGAGGCTGTGAGAGTGTGAGGAAGGTGGTGCTCGGGTGAGGCTGTGGTAGAAAACCTACCACACAACACACGGGACGCTCCCTCCTCCCACCTGATACAACTAGCCAGCCTCCTACCACACAACACACGGGACGCTCCCTCCTCCCTCCTAATACAACTAGCCAGCCTCCTTGAACCCACTTAGGGAGCGGGGAAGCCCTCGTTTGGCTGGAGATGAACGCAGTCTGTAGGCGTGGTTTGTTGGGTTGGTTTACTGACGTTTTATGGGCGTCCTGGCGAGTGGCTTTTGTTTCTGACGGGGGCGCGTGTAATGGATGGGTCAGCGTGCGTGGGGGTTGTAAGGGCTTGTAGGACATGACCGCCAGACGCGGGGCAGGGATGATGTGTCTGTTGAGCAATTCTCGTTTTATTCCCGAGTCTTTCTTTGTCCTGTCGTAAAACTGAGGGATGTTTGTCAAAAAAAAAAAACGTAGAGATTGCTCGTTTGTTTTGTCTTTGTTCCTTCTTGTTCTCGCCTACGCTTATTCTTGTTTCCTTTCCTTCTTATCGTTTTCCCTATTCTTTGGTTCCATGGCGTTCCGTCTTACGTTAACTTTTCGTCGTCTTCATCGATTATAAAAGGCTTTCTTGATCCTGATTTCTCTCCTTACGCGTTCTTGCATATATTTTTTCATGATCCCTCTTTTTGCTTCACTGCTGCCGATGAAACATTATCATATCTACTGACCGTGCGTGCATATATATATATATATATATATATATATATATATATATATATATATATATATATATATATATATGAAAGACTGAATCGCTCAATAATGATCCAATTCTCTTTCTCCTCAACGTCTATATTCATCGACCCTCCAGAGTTTGTGATGGGGTTAGTGGTACCTCAGGTCAGGGTCTAGACAAAACATCACGACCTCAGGTATGTGTTCTACTGCACGAGCCACGCGACATCACTTATCACAAGGCACTTAAAAGACTCAAGCTGGTCCTTTCAGGGTAAGGGACGAGCTGAGGAAGAGAAGCTTGTTTGAAGAGCCTTTTTAAGATAGACAGTTAGATAGATAGATAGATAGATATAGATAGATAGATAAATAGAGAGAGAGAGAGAGAGAGAGAGAGAGAGAGAGAGAGAGAGAGAGAGAGAGAGAGAGAGAGAGAGAGAGAGAGAGAGAGAGACGGGCTGAGGAAGAGAGGCTTGTTTGAAGAGCCTTCTAGAGAGAGAGAGAGAGAGAGAGAGAGAGAGAGACGGGCTGGGGAAGAGAGGCTTGTTTGAACAGCCTTTTAGAGAGAGAGAGAGAGAGAGAGAGAGAGAGAGAGAGAGAGAGAGAGAGAGAGAGAGAGAGAGAGAGAGACATCACCACCAATCCACGGGACTATATCCCTCGCAAGGGGGCCTCCCGCCAATTCGGGTCCCCTAGCACCATCAGATAATTCCATTACCATCTGTCTCATTCTAAGAAACGCCAGCTGGTAATTACTCTATTATCCGTCGGTAAACTGCTGTCACCAGCAGGGTGGGGGACCTCATACCTGACCCCCCCCCCAGCAAATACTGATATCAGGACCTCACGCCCTTCTTCCCCCTCAGGCGCTGGAGGGACGACTCGCCCCATAAAGTCGACCTCCAGGACTCGTTTTCTGTCGCTCGCTGTGGGTTCTCTCATATTTATATGAGAGAGAGAGAGAGAGAGAGAGAGAGAGAGAGAAGAGAGAGAGAGAGAGAGAGAGAGAGAGGATCATTATAACCTTGACTGACGAACAACTGTTAAGACTTCTTCATCATCTTTTTGCGTACCCGAACACGTTCTTCATTTCGGCGAGCTGATGACGCGCGGTTCGTTATCGGTGACGAAGAGGCTGGTTCGTTCCAGGATTGGCTACTTTAGGGCATTTGGCCTAACGACTGCCAACGGCTCGTTTGAAGGCCGTGGTCTTCAAGGAGTTTACAACCATCGGTCGAGAATTCTTGGCGCACTTGAGGGTTCGTGTTCAAGGTAATGCCTTAAGGCCAAAGACGCCCTCACTGTACATACGGCCCTCGCTCAGCGACGCAGCTGCGTTGGCTGACTGATGATTATAAACTTTCGTTTAATAAGGCTGGAGATCACCTCGTCCGATTTACGTATGTCTACGGTGCTGAAGCAACAACTACCATGTCTTCAAATAAATTAGCTCATATTCTTTTACCCTTATGGCTAAAAGGTATCTAATTACATTTCTACCTATAACTGGATTCCATTAGAAGAATTATAAGAGTCAAACCATTAGGTATGATATAATGAATACTTCTGGACTGTATAAAAGCAAGAAAAACACCCAGAAAAAAAAAAGAAAGTTGCACAAGCTCCCTCAGACTTAAAAACTTTACAATCTAAAGAGAAAAAAAGAAATAAAATCTACAAGAATTATGTGAAATATACCGAAAAATTACGAAACGAAAAATGCTAGAGAGAGAGAGAGAGAGAGAGAGAGAGAGAGAGAGAGAGAGAGAGAGAGAGAGAGAGAGCACAAGTGTAGAGAGGAGAGGCTTCTTAACGTCTGGCTCAACGAAGCAATCAGGCAGGAAACACAGGGCAATGACGTCTGTAAAAGAATACTGAACGAAAGGCCAAAAACATTTCTAGCTGAACCCGAGTTGGATGACGATGCAAGGTGTGTGTGTGTGTGTGTGTGTGTGTGTGTGTGTGTGTTTGTGTGTGTGGCAGTGGCAGCAAACAACAAGATTGCGAATCAAACAGGACACACACACACACACACACACACGCTGGGGAGCGCTACGCGCTACGTCTGTCGCAAGGGCCAAAATCTCGTCGTAGGTCGGTCCTCGTAGGTAGGTAGGTAGGTAGGTACTCTCTCTCTCTCTCTCTCTCTCTCTCTCTCTCTCTCTCTCTCTCTCTCTCTCTCTCCCAGTGGTCCAGATGTGTGGTGGAGCCTGGGCCTCCTCCTCTCTGGTCCACCCTCCTCCTCGCCACCATCGACCACAAACGCACGTCCTCCCCACCAACCCCAGCCTCAGCCCAACAATGGCCACCGTATCAACTATTGGACATCGGAAAGCTTTATTAGACTCCCGAAATCTTTTGGTTATTTACAGGCACGAACAACTTCCTTTTTTTCCCTCTCTCCCCCTATATCCAGGCTACAGTCTTATTGATAAACGTGTGGAAATCCGTAAAAGGATAGAAAAAACCTCGTATTTGAAAAGTGGGGGAAAAAGTATTATTTGCTTTTTACATTTGGGGATATTTCCTCTATTGTTTGGCCCTAAGTCGTCTTTTATTTTTCTCTGGTTTTACATATAAGGCTCTGCAATACGATGGTTGTTTGTGTTTGATTATTCTTCCCTCTAAGTCGGTTCTGCTGCACGCATGGTGGTTTTTTTTTTTTTTTATTTTTTTGAGCCTGTTTTTTTCATAACTGGTTCTGTTGCACGCGTTGTTTTTTTTCTTTAACCTACTTTTCATAATTGGTTCTGCTTCCCGCATGGCTTTTTTTGAGTCTTATTCTTTTTCACGTATTTGCTTCTGCTGCCCGCAACGATTTTTGAGAGTCATGAAGTGTTATACATATTTGGTTTTGACGCACGCATAATTTTCCCTCTTTTTTTCCCCATTTTTAGTTCTTACTTGTGTATACCTTCTACTGAAATGGTCTTCGAGTCCATCCGTGGGCGTTCGACCACTCACCTGCCCCTCATAAGTGTAAGCCAGCGAGGACAGTGTCCACAGAAAGCCTCGTCCGTCGCCACAATACACTGTCAAAAGTCGAAGCCACATTTACATTATACGACTCTGCTATCTCTCCTTTGGCCCCGATCACCATATACAGACGTACGGGCATGGCATTGACAAGGTTCCTGAAGTATTATATATATATATATATATATATATATATATATATATATATATATATATATATATATATATATTCCTACGAGTCCACGGGGAAAATGAAACACGAAAAGTGTTTTTTCGTGTTTCATTTTCCCCGTGGACTCATAGGAATATCTTGATCACGCGCAAAATTGTGATCCTTTCCAATATATATATATATATATATATATATATATATATATATATATATATATATATATATATATATATATATATATATACATTACTTCAAGGATAAAGTGAGAATGAATATAGGACATTTAAGTCACACTTTTACTGATGAAGCAATACGTGTGATGAGAAAAATCCAAAAACACTAACAGGAAGCTAGCGAGTGTTAAATATGCACTGGTCTTTAACAATATATTACTGACAATATTCTGCCTGCTTTCGCAAAGATTAAAATGTGGTGATCCCGGCAGCAAGAAATGAAAGAATTACGACGGACTTAACGTAAGCAACTCAATCCGACGACAGACGCGGCTTAAAGAGGCACACACGAAGAATGACCACGGGTCCAAAGCGACCCAGTAAACCGCTTACGTAGCAGTGTTGTTAGCAGTGACGTGTGTGTGTGTGTGTGTGTGTGTGTGTGTGTGTGTGTGACGACACTGACCAACTGTGTAGTACAGCAGTAGATAGCTCAGCAGAAACTCGCACCACCAAGACACTTAACAAAGTGTGTATGGAGGTCTAGCGACTCTACCTTCGTCCACTGACGCTCATCTGAACCGGTCAAGTCGCCACTTAAACTGTGAGTAAAGACAGTGGCTCAGTCTAGGGGTTAAACTGCCACTTGCGGCCTAGGTCTACAGTTAAACTGCCACTAACGGCCTAGGTTTGACGAGAAGGTGGCAGTTGGAAACTGTTAGTCTCAAACCTTGCTCGACTTCGCCGATCATGACAAGGGCGCCCGCGCGCGCGCGAACCGTCCACCCCAGACTTCGACAACTATGATCGGAGGGTCACCAAGCGTCTTAAAGTTATTACACCAGACGCTCGCTACGTCGCGGGAGGGTGCGCGAGAACCGAAGAGCGCAGCAGAGGCGCGAGCACCGAAGAGCGCAGCAGAGGCACGAGCACCGAAGAGCGCAGCAGAGGCGCGAGAACCGAAGAGCGCAGCAGAGGCGCGAGCACCGAAGAGCGCAGCAGAGGCACGAGCACCGAAGAGCGCAGCAGAGGCGCGAGAACCGAAGAGCGCAGCAGAGGCGCGAGAACCGAAGAGCGCAGCAGAGGCACGAGCACCGAAGAGCGCAGCAGAGGCACGAGAACCGAAGAGCGCAGCAGAGGATTTGGTGATACGAAGAACAGATACGTCCAGCACTGATGATGATGATGTTCGTGGAGAAGATGACGACAGCAAGTGACATTCGAGACATTCGATCGTGGATGGAACCACCCAATTTCGCCACACTGAGAGCGTGACCATCAACACTCCTCCCCCATCCACTGCCAGCACAGAGCGGGTTGTGCATGTGGCAAGGTGAGGATACATACAACGAGAAGTCCACTCAACCCCGTAATTTTCCAGGTTACCACACCCACATACAGGTTTAGC
>NC_092227.1:8113920-8123920 GCF_036320965.1 Panulirus ornatus
ACACGGGAGGAGGGGGATGTGTAGCTTCCACGCCACCCGCACACCGCGCAAGAAGGCGCATCCATGAAGAAAAGGGCGTCCGCGGTTACGTGACGGCGATGAAAGAACAACGACTACCTCACAAAACACAGACGGATTCCAGACTTGGTTCTCGCTTTCCAGTAGTTTACACCCAGACCCAGAGTTCTAAAAGACCGTTCTATCCACGGATGAAAGGCGTGTCTCATCAGATGAATCAGGGACATGAGGTTGCTGAGGAGTGGTCAACACTTGCTATGACGCTATGACAGAATGAATCCATGAACGGTAAGGTTCGGGGATGAACTCTGGGGCTGAATGCTGGACGTATGGAGCTGGGAGAGCTGGTGAAGAAATATAAAAGGTCCAAAGGACGACAGAAGGTAATTCTGTCGCCCGTGCGAACCATGGCCATAACCTCACCCACATCACAGCTGCGCAAGAGATATAGTGTGTGTCTCTCATCCACTCCAGCATTGAGGTGAAGGACCGGTTCACTCAGAACCCCGGGGGAGGGTTAGAAGACCTGGACTGGCCTTCTATGGGTTGTGTTAATGATGAACCCGATCGAGAATTCGTGAGCCATCATCACGTGTCGCGCGCTCGTGGATGAGGAAGGAAGTTCGATGCTCAGCCGTTGGAACGAGAGGTCCAGGAGGTGTGGGTAATGAGTAAAGGAGGCGTCGGGACGTCTGCCATAACACAGTGGAATCCCCTACCCAGGAGAACAAGCGAAGTGGGTGAGACGCTCAGGCTGGCTGGCTGACTAGATCTCGTATTGAGAGTCAAGTTCCATCATCACTTCCTTGCCGTAAAATCTTAGCCATGATAATGGACGTAAATGCATTACTGTATATAAACAAGATCAATCTATTCTGAACACATGATGAGTGTTTTGTTTCATAAACATTACAGAATGTACGAATTCATATCCATTTCAGATCTAGAGGTTATATACATCCTTGTGTTAGCCAATGTCGATGTTAATCATATACTGATTATATGCCATTGCAATCTGGGTGATGGAATAAAAGCACATAGCAACATATGCGAATGCAGTGATTCTGTTTTCGAACCCTAACCACCCTGCATTATGCAAACTGTTGACAATATAACCAGCAATCGATGGTCAATTATCGACTCTTGACAACATTATATGTCAAAATACATGAGTCTGTGATCTGATTCTATACATACGAGAGAATAATTGTCGATAATGTTAATGTGTGTGTGTGAGTGTGGAATAAACCCTAAACATAACAGGTTTAGAGGCCTATAATCCTACTCAAAAACCTAAAAAAAAAAATATGGATTCAGAATTACGTCTCTTGGCAATCGTTATACTAACAACTCTACCACTGTTGCTCCTATTATAACCACCGAGTTACTCGTTGTTCTTAACCGTGCGTATGAGATTCGCTGTTCGTCTTACAGTAAACCATCGGCATCACAGTCAACGGCTTTGAAGGACTGAAACACATATAACAAAACAAACCAATAACTAAGTTTCATGGCTCGGGTTTCAGTAGCGTACCTGCTTGTTAGAAGGGCTAAGTGATCGTTCGCTAGTAACTCTGCAAACCACCTGTAATACATCCTGTTTAAAGGGCCAAAACCCAACTACACTGTACTTCCTGCCCTACTCGTCCGCTACAAAAAGCCAAAAAGAGGAAGGGAGCCAAAAAAAGAAAAGAAAATCGCCAAACGCAATACCGCGAACCGACGCCAACGTACAGCTGAGGAGGGGGAGGAGGAGGAGGCCAGCCAACGGTCGGCCGCCCGGCCCCCCACATCATCAAGGAAGCGGAGGTGCTGCAACGCTGTGCAGTGACGAGACCTAAACAACTGTCTTCGCCCTGTTGCGACGAGATCTATACGAGTGCTGAGTGGAACACACTTGCACAACCCCGTCAACGTCGTAACAACGGCCTAAAAAAACGGTGGACTTACAAAACCAGGAAAAACACACAGGAAAGAAAACGGACGTCACGTAGGTTGGCAACAATGTAGGTGCTAGTTAGGCCAGGCCGGGTCCCAAGACCGCTCCGAACGAGACAAACTCCCGAGACGTAGAACATGAGGAACGAAGTCCATCTGTGACGGAAAACAAGTACTGGTACGTACCTGTAGAAGGGCACAAGTAGGCGGACACAAGCCATGGCCGAAAACGTCATTAGCTCGTTAAAACAACCGAATGCACCAATATTCTGCCCCACAACACTGTCCTAAAACAATACTAGGACAAGGGGCACAATGAGACACAAAGCGGACCTAAGGACAACTGAACTAAGAGGAAGGAACCACGGAACTAAGGGAACGGCTAGGAGCAACACTGTGAGAAGCGAGGCCACGTCGTTCCACAACAACTGCCGAAAACGAAATGAGTTAGGGTACTTGTGCCCAACCTTGGCAAAGGGAGGTGGGGAGGTGTGTGTGTGATGAAGGGATAGGAGGAGGAGGCGGGTTTATGCCTGTGAGAGAACGGTGTAGGGGGGTGACCTAAAGTGAATTCGCAAGAAGCATATGTAGCCCGGATGATTTTTAAAGGGGTTTCCAGACAAGCTTAGGGTCCGACGTCTTACGAGCTGTATCACGTGCACTAGTTAAGCCCAACCCACTCAACCTGAACGTCATTAGTACCCATAACTACGCCATTCACCACATCACCGCAACCTCCCTCCCATTTCAGCCCCTCTCTCCCCTGCCTTCTCCCTCCGTGTCCCTCTCATAAACACCCCGCTGCGACATCTGTTAGTTCAGATAGGCACCTCTTTCTCCTGCTCAGTTGTTCGAACCTCAAATGTCTCGGAGTCGCGTTGTGGTTGCCAGCGGGAAGGAACTTTACACGCATCCTCGTTTGCACGTACCAGTGTATAAAGGCTTTGAAATCTATAAGTATGATGTACATGCAAGTTCTTACAAGAAAGGGATCGCAGATACATTACTAGGAACTAGACATGCCTTTTGAATCCCTCGGTAATCTCTAGCAGTGTCTAAAGAGTGCATGTACGAAACTCTATGGCGAAGCTCCGAACGTCTTTTAAAAGTCGACGATGCCTAATGAAACAAAAACACTCTCGTCGAACCAATTACCCGAAGAGAACTACCGAAGCACCGACTCGTAATTTCATAGCCAGCATTGAGACAGTGAGAGTAGCGAATGCGCCAATACCGCCCCCACTACGATACTGAGTGTATTCAGCCAGTGAGCCACGAACACTTACAGTACGATAGTATGAAGCGTATTCATGGCTCGGAGGTCCTATACAGGGTCGGTGAGTCCCCGATCCGACTCAGGGTTTCGGGGTCTCGATTCACTTCATGCTGGGGCCATCTGTGTTTACGTACATTTTGATGAAATACGTCCTAATCTAAATAGAAACACCACTTTTTCCCCAACAAATTACCCCGAAAAGTTCATCTAGTTTCTTCTCGATAAATATTTATGAAAAACAATGCTATACAGAATCACGTAATGCTATTGTCTTAATCATGCATACGTAGAAAAATGTTTAGCTTGTAAATAACCTACACAAAACAAAACTATTCAACCGTCTACAAATTTCATCGGAATTAAAGCATGTATAAACATCACACATAAATAATGCGAGAACATTCCACCCGCTTACGTTCGGGGTTTCGAAGTCTCGTTCGTTGATGGACCTGAAGCGTCGAACACGTATAGGCAATTTCAACCAAATACTACTCACCTCCCGTCATGATCGTCCGGCAACCTTAGCATGAGAGTTCTCCATCCAAATGCATCGCTTCCACTTGCCCGTTGCCCCTTGGGACGAACGCTGGTGACCTTCCATGGCGTCAACAACCCAATGTTTACACTTATCAAACGTTTCTCCACCAGACTGAGACACTTAAGGGTTATTAGCCACTGTTCCCTTGTTCACGGGTATGTAAACAAGTTTCCACAACTTAACTCTGAAGCAACACTTCCCCCAAAACGCTCGCAAAACAGTTGTACAAACACAGGAAACACTGGCTACATCCGTACGATGCCAGAGTTCTGGGTATACTGGTTGAAACGAAGCCTCGACCAATGAGGAGGATGTATGTCAGAAGTGTAACTACCGCAGATTGACCAAGTGTCTTTCAGGAGTTGTCAGAGAGTCGCCACTAACGCCATCTTCACGTCAAAGCTAGGAACTTGTGGTGAAGGAAAACGTACGTACGGAGACGGTGGGAGTGAACTGTGGTAACTTATGAGCGATGCATCACAGGTAAAAAAGTGCTGGATGAGTACATATCTTGTCCATGCAGGAAAGCATCAAGCATCACTTCAATTTTGATCACTGTTTATAGACATACGTATGAGATTTCTGACATTTTGTTACATGCATATATCTGAGTGTTTAATATTTACGCATCATGTAAATATGTTGCACAGCATTTACATAATTCAGTCTTAGAAGAGTAATGAATAAATTAAAAGTCGTAATGATATCATTCGATATCTCTTCCGTACGCATTCTCCACTTAACATACCTTTGATGGAATGAGTCATTCTATATTGGGCAGTATTACTGTTAGAATGAATCTGAGTAAAAACTATTAATTATTTCTACAGTAAAACAAAATCCTATCAACCTCAGTAAGCCATTCAAGCATACCTTTAAAAGAAGAAATTGGCACACACAAATAACATGCAAAAGTAAAATCAATTTTACAAAGATCAGAACAAGTGAAGCAATAAGTAAATAAAACAGAACACACAAGTAAACGCCCTTACCAAGATAACAAGCAAACACACACAAAAAAATATAATAAACTCAATGATTAACACGTTCATTATAACTGAAACAAAAACAAAGAACACTATGAATCTAAAAACAAGCAGAAAACAAACACAACAAGAAACATTTGCAACTGCATTTTCCCAAATTGACAAGAAAACAAAAAAGTATAATATATTTTCCTTGAACAAACTTTTGGCTCAAATTGGAAACCACTAAAGTTTGGCTGGTCTTCATACGTCAAACATGTATTGCATCGTGGGGAAGGTAAGGCTATGTTACGTTAGGTGAGGCTGTGCTGTGTTACGTTAGGTATTAGGTAAGGCTGTGCTGTGTTACGTTGGGGTAAGGTTTGGCTATGTTACGTTAGGTGAGGCTGTGTTGTGTTACGTCAGGTGAGGTTTGGCCATGTTACTTTAGGTGAGGCTGTGCTGTGTTACGTTATTTAAGGCTTGGCTATGTTACGTTAGGTAAGGCTGTGCTGTGTTACGTTGGGGTAAGGTTTGGCTATGTTACGTTAGGTGAGGCTGTGTTGTGTTACGTTATTTAAGGCTGGGCCATGTTACGTTAGGTAAGGCTGTGCTGTGTTACGTTGGGGTAAGGTTTGGCTATGTTACGTTAGGTGAGGCTGTGCTGTTACGTTATAATAAGGCTGGGCTATGTTACGTTAGGTAAGGCTGTGCTGTGTTGCGTTGGGTAAGGTTTGGCTATGTTACGTTAGGTGAGGCTGTGCTGTGTTACGTTATTTAAGGCTGGGCCATGTTACTTTAGGTAAGGCTGTGCTGTGTTACGTTGGGGTAAGGTTTGGCTATGTTACGTTAGGTGAGGCTGTGTTGTGTTACGTTAGGTGAGGTTTGGCCATGTTACTTTAGGTGAGGCTGTGCTGTGTTACGTTATTTAAGGCTGGGCCATGTTACGTTAGGTAAGGCTGTGCTGTGTTACGTTGGGTAAGGTTTGGCTATGTTACGTTAGGCAAGGCTGTGCTGTTACGTTATAATAAGGCTGGGCTATGTTACGTTAGGTAAGGCTGTGCTGTGTTGCGTTGGGTAAGGTTTGGCTATGTTACGTTAGGCAAGGCTGTGCTGTGTTACGTTAGGTAAGGTTTGGCTATGTTACGTCATGTAACTCTGTGGTGTGTTACGTTATTTAAGGCTGGGCTATGTTACGTCAGGTAAGGCTGAGCTATGTTACATTAGGTAAGGCTATGCTGTGTTACGTTAGACAAGGCTGTCCTGTGTTACGTTAGTTAAGGGTGGGCCATGTTACGTTACGTTAAGTAAGGCTGGGCTATGTTACGTTAGGTTAGGCTGGGTAAGTCAGCCGATTCTGACATGAGGAGGTGGAGAGAGGCGACGGGGGAGGAGGAAGGCTAGGGTGATGCAAAAGTTAAGGAGTATCAAGTCTTTAATAAAGGCTCGGGGGAATTTCCTTTTAAACGAGAGTTAAGGTCATGACAGAAGTTTAAAGTGTTTTCATAGCTCAAACCTTTTTTTTTTCTCTCGGTCCCCTTGACATCGCAAATATTTTCATATCAATCGCGGGGAATCGTATTAAATCGTTAATTCACGATCATAGAAATCTATATATCTGGCTAGGGCCAAGTCAAGACGCTATTCCCAAGTGTAATAAGTAAAATATTTCCCGTAAAGATACATATGATTTTAAGCCATTATTAACTCTTTCACTTTTGCATTCCTTCAGAAATCGGCGAGCACTTCTACTTCTTTTTGTACACGTAGCAGCTCTTCTGTCTGCATGGACGCATTTCATGATATTTACGGCCAATTTATTTGCTTAAACAATCAAAAGAAAATATACGGAAACCATACGATAAGCACACAACAAACGATTGCTTTTTAGCACCATCTGACCACTGAGCGAACGGCTAAGATCGGTAACAAATTTCGTATATTTCGTATATTTCGTATATTACCAGTCTGGGGGAGTGATATTTCCTTATTAAATGTCCCAGCCGTACGATGAGCTTCACAGCCACCAGTGATGCATGAAAGCCTGTGACGTACGTTAAAACTAACATTAATCTTTACAGTACAACAGGTCGTACTCACGTTCGCGTATGGAAACCATACTATATATTCTGTCTCGTGACTATGGCCATATAGCCTCATACTGTTGCTCCCGTGAGAGACAAGACTCCCTAGTCCTCACCTGAACCCGGAACTGAACCCGGAGTACCGAACGCGAGCTCTGAATCTACTAAGTGCCAATATATCAGTGCCTTACGAACGTTATTCGCGTGTGAAAAGTATGAAACTTTGGTCAATATTTCCTATGAACCTCACACTTGTTAGTGGACGATTATACTTTACCGACTGCGTGATGTGTGCTGCTCCGTCGCTAACTGAACCACAGGTGCCGCGGTTCGAGAACCTCAGAGCATAAACTCTGTGAGATTTTGTACGTTTTTTCTTTTTTTCTCTCTCACTCTCCACAAGCACGCCGTCAGCCTCAGCAAAATCAGGGTCTGCAGAGATTAAGTCCTTGAAAATTAGTAGGAGGCAGAGGGCGAGAAAGGCAGGAATCAGTAGACTGATGACACAGCTGTAATTTGTGATTTTACAGAAGAGCGACGACGGGGAGGCTGTAAAGGGGAAGGGAGGGTACCGACTCCCCGACCACTCCAAGATGATACAAAGAGAGGAGGGACCTATGATCAAGCTTACGGCTCAGAAATGCGAGGGACTTATGATCAAGCTTACGGCTCAGAAATGCAAGGGACTTGATCAAGCTTAAGACTCAGAAATGTGAGGGACTTGATCAAGCTTAAGACTCAGAAATGCAAGGGACTTAATTAAGCTTAAGGCTCAGAAATGTGAGGGACTTGATCAAGCTTAAGACTCAGAAATGTGAGGGACTTGATCAAGCTTAAGACTCAGAAATGCAAGGGACTTATAATTAAGCTTAAGGCTCAGAAATGCAAGAGTGTTTACCTTCAGAATCTACTTTCATCTATGACTTCACAGTTGCGTACGAATTCTGATTCGGGAATACTATTACTAAAGATGAAATTCTTACGCTTATATGGATAATTCATCTATCTATCTATCTATATAAATATATAAAGCTCTGAGGCTACGCTACAGCTAGGCACTGGGGCAGAAAGAATGGACTTTTCTGAATCATTTTCTTTTTATGACGCGATTGCACTCGCCACAGTGGTAGTCTACTGTGGGAGTCCACACTGGCAAGTCAGTGTGGTGGTCCACTGCTGTGGTGGTCCACAATGGTGACCCATAGTGATATTATAGTGGTAGTTCGAAGTGGTAGTCGACAAATTTGGTTCACAGTCGTAGTCCACAGTGGTGGTCCATTGCGGTAGCTTCACAACAGTCTTTTTCACAGTGATATGCCACAGTGGAGGTTTACAGTGGTAGTCGAAAGTTGTAGTCTACAGTGATGATTTACAGTCAGTAGTGGTCCACAGTGGTGGTTCATACTCAGTAGTGGTACACAGTGTTGGTTCACTGTCAGTGATGGTCCACAGTGCTGGTCCGTAGATGTACTCCAAAGTGGTATTCTACGGTGGTCGTCCACATAGTGTTACACCACAAAGGTAGTCCACAGCAGTAGTTTACAGTGGTAGTTGACAGTGGTAGTTTACAGTGGTAGTCCCCAGTGGGAGTCCACAGTGGTAGTCCAGAGAGATTACTTAACACCTCATTCATCATCTGGAGCTTCCAGTCGCCTGGAAAATCCAGTATACATTAGACCGGCTCGTCCCCATGATATATATATATATATATATATATATATATATATATATATATATATATATATATATATATATATATATATATATATATATTTATCTGCGCGTTGGTCTTCCACATTAGCTCCGGACCTCCCTGGGGATAGGGGATAGGGGATTAAGAATACATCCCACGTATTCCCTGCGTGTCGTAGAAGGCGACTAAAAGGGGAGGGAGCGGGGGTCTGGAAATCCTCCCCTCTCTCTCTTTTTTTTTTTTTTTTTTTTTTTTAATTTTCCAAAAGAAGGAACAGAGGGGGCCAGGTGAGGATATTCCAAAAAAGGCCCAGTCCTCTGTTCTTAACGCTACCTCGCTATCGCGGGAAATGGCGAATAGTATAAAAAAAAAAAAATATATATATATATATATATATATATATATATATATATATATATATATATATATATATATATATATTCCCCTCCTCATTCACCGCTAAAATTCATCATCCACACGTTAAGCCCACGAGAGCATCTACATCCTCAGCGACTCCCGACCATGTGACACAAGAGGCACCCTCATAATGGTGGAATCATGCCACGTTATTGGCCCCCCTCAAGGCAAACACGGAACAATAGAGCCTCTAGACCCACTCTGTATGCTTAGGATCTTCGCCCTTTCTTTCGTCCCCCGCCCTCCTCAAATTCCCTTCTTCAGGCCCCGTCGGTTCACCTCGTTGGTCCGCGCATTATCACCCGTCAAAACTGGAGGGAGAGGCTGGAACAGTAGCAACACAAAGTTTGCCGGTCGTGTTTCCAGCGTTTGGTGAAACACAAGAGTCCGCCCGCCCGCCCGCCCGCCTGCCAGCCCGTACGTCCGCCCGCTCGCCAGGCCTCAGCAACACGTTGCGCTATCCAAACTTCTCTTAACGGGGGCAAGTCGTCTGAGAGAACGTCCGCGGTAGTGAAGAAACGGACGGAATTCCCGCTGTCAGCACCCCCCCCCCCCCAGTTGGGTAGGAAGGATGAGGGAGATCCCAAGGGATTCACGAAGTACATACTGTAAGACTGGAGTCGACTGCGCCCAAGGGATTCACGAAGTACATACTGGAAGACGTGAGTCGACTGCGCCCAAGGGATTCGCGAAGTACATACTGGAAGACTGGAGTCGACTGCGCCCAAGGGATTCGCGAAGTACATACTGTAAGACTGGAGTCGACTGCGCCCAAGGGATTCACGAAGTACATACTGTAAGACTGGAGTCGACTGCGCCCAAGGGATTCACGAAGTACATACTGGAAGACGTGAGTCGACTGCGCCCAAGGGATTCACGAAGTACACACTGTAAGACTGGAGTCGACTGCGCCCAAGGGATTCGCGAAGTACATACTGGAAGACTGGAGTCGACTGCGCCCAAGGGATTCACGAAGTACATACTGGAAGACTGGAGTCGACTGCGCCCAAGGGATTCGCGAAGTACATACTGGAAGACTGGAGTCGACTGCGCCCAAGGGATTCGCGAAGT
>NC_092227.1:8126420-8128920 GCF_036320965.1 Panulirus ornatus
TGATGTATCAGTTTCTTTTTTTTTTCTCTCAGATTCTTTTTTCTGCCTGAAATCCTGTTAGAATTATGATAATTATGTTTAAGTCGGCATCCGTTTTTTCTTTATTTTTGTATATATTTCTTTTTTTATTATTTGAACTGAATATTATTACAAGTCTGTATGATGACGATCCTGAATCAAAGACGAGTCATGGAATTTCATGAGATCTACATCAATACACACACATACACACACACACACACACACACACACATTATATATATATATATATATATATATATATATATATATATATATATATATATATATATATATATACATATATATATATATATATATATATATATGTCCAACACGTAACAACTTCTTGGAAGGCAAAAAGCAGGAGTGGATGGCGATCACATAGATCCCCGGGTGATCAATGTTTGCCTGCTGTGGCACACGATCCTGTTCCTGGAAGCAACTCGGGCTAATCTGAAGTTATGAGTCTGAAAGACGTGTCCCCGACAAGTTTCGAAACACACATAAAGTCCGCCGCGAGAGCAACTTCAGCGGCAAGCGCTCCCTGCAATCACGACCCAACTGAGTTGCAAGCACTGAGACGTGGCACCTGGCGACATCACCCTGCAGGGTAGGGTATGGTGGATGGGTGTCTTAGCCTCGCCTTCAGAGACCAAAATTGCTCAGATTAAAAGGAGGAACTTCGCCCTAATGATGAGGCTACAGGGGGAACATCGCGGTACTTCCGAAAGTGACTGCGATATGCCTTAATGAACATTACTGCGACTCAGCCAACTTCATGACGTAACGTGAAATTTTTCAGAGGGAAATGACTTTATGTGTAATACGTATACAGTGTGTATGTGTGTGTGTGTGTGTGTGTGTGTGTGTGTATGCGTGTGTGTGTGTGTGTGTGTGTGTGTGTGTGTAGTATCCTCAGCCTGCCTATATTCTGCCATATGCATTCATTTAATATATCTTATCATTGCCTCAATGCCCTGTCCCCATTTCTCATCGGGTGGGACGTCGAAGTAAATTTCACGTTCCTCCGTCACTCACGCACGCCATCCGTTCCTTGTACGTCAGTCGTAATATGATCAAGTGGGAAACGCATAATCACAGACGAAGTTCAACACTTCTAAGAAGAAGGAGAAAGAAAAAGTATATAAGAATAACAACAAGGACTGAACTTGGCTTAAATAGATCCTAACTTACAAAACTTCCGAGAATTTAGTGATGGAACTTGTTAACAACTTGGAGCGGGGGACATCAGTCATCCAGACACACACACGGTCTCAGAAGCTCGCGTAAGTGTCCCACACGCGCGCCGTTGAGTTAAATTATGAACGATTACTTCTCATTCGCCCGGGTTCTGGAATATGGAAGGCTGACCAGAGAGAGGATGTGACGAAGAATATCACAGGGTGACGAATACTTTGGGGGGGAGGGGGAATATCGGCCCAACACGAATATCCCGGCAGCACGAGATAGGTCTCTCTCTCTCTCTCTCTCTCTCTCTCTCTCTCTCTCTCTCTCTCTCTCTCTCTCTCTCTCTCTATCTATCTATCTATCTATCTATCTTTGCCCCAGTACCCCATGCGTGAGTGCCACGGGCTATTTGGTCTCAACCTCAACACCTGATGAAGCCTTTACATGCACGACAGACATCCTTCGGTTGGTGTTCTTCTTCTTTAACCCTGACGTAGCCGAACTTACATGACCCTGGTGGATGATGATGACAGGCGCAGGGCCCAGCCGAGCAACTACTGTGTTATCTTATCATCCAAGTGAAGGATGATTAACGGATACAACATTTTTGGTATTTAGACGTGATTAGATCGGGGACTGAATACAGATATGAATAGCTACAAGGACACTCAAATGGAGGCAGACGAACTATAAGATCTTGGTCGTTGATGTGGCATTATAGATTTCATGTTGATGAATGTAGGAAATAAATTACTTCAGAACAAGTGTTCAAACCGTCACATTTGGAGGATGAGGGAGGAGGAGGAGGATTCTGGTGTTGTAGTCAGCAAGGATCTTAAGAGACGTTTTGAAGGATAAACCTGCTACTCCAAAACTTTTTGAAGAATAAACCTGCCACTCCAAAACTTTCTGAAGAATAAACTTGCCACGCCAAAATGTTTTGGCGAATAAACCTGCCACTCCAAATGGTGTTGAAGAATAGACCTGCCACTCCAAATGGTGTTGAAGAATAGACCTGCCACTCCAAAGGGTGTTGAAGAATAGACCTGCCACTCCAAATGGTGTTGAAGAACAGACCTGCCACTCCAAATGGTGGTGAAGAATAGACCTGCCACTCCAGATGGTGTTGAAGAATAGACCTGCCACTCCAAATGGTGTTGAAGAATAGACCTGCCACTCCAAAGGGTGTTGAAGAATAGACCTGCCACTCCAAATGGTGTTGAAGAACAGACCTGCCACTCCAAATGGTGTTGAAGAATAGACCTGCCACTCCAAATGGTGTTGAAGAACA
>NC_092227.1:8131420-8148920 GCF_036320965.1 Panulirus ornatus
ATTGGGAGCAATTTCCTTCCGCCCCCGCGACATTGGCCATTGTACGAAGACTCTCTCTCTCTCTCTCTCTCTCTCTCTCTCTCTCTCTCTCTCTCTCTCTCTCTAGCTCTCTCTCTCTCTCTCTCTAGCTCACTCTCTCTCTCAAGCCTCTTCGAACAAGTTCTGCTCTTCGGAAAAGCGGCTGACCGACGGGACCGAAGTGCCAGCGTAGCTGGGGTGTTTCCCTCGCCTCCTCACAGAGCGTCCACCACTGACACCAGCCAGAGCTGTGTGGGAGTCGGACTGAACCTGCGAGCCAAAAAGCCCTCCTTTTTTTTTTCGTTCGGATCGAGCACCTCGACACTGATTCTCCGTCACCTTCTCTCTCTCTCTCTCTCTCTCTCTCTCTCTCTCTCTCTCTCTCTCTCTCTCTCTCTCTCTATCTATCTATCTATCTATCTATCTATCTATCTCTCCCCCAGGAGTGTGTGACCGCCAATCCGTTTCCGAGACAAAGCCACGGTAGTCGAGTACCGTTCAACCTCCAAAAGAAAAAACACGCGAGCTTCCTTAATCTTTTTTTTTTCCCTTGTTCCTCCCGCGATAAATTCGTGACTTCATTCTTGACTTCCGAACACTGAGCCAAAAGCGGAGAGGTCCGGTGTGAGAGGAACTCACGAACATATGATACGAGACAGACGCCATTGGCGCAATGTTCAAAATGAAATAATACCAAATTTTTTTTCCTATGAATCAGTTATTCATGGCTGCATGTTTATGTATACTGGTAGAAATGGACAGAATAACACACGCCACAATATCATAGCACTAAATCAAATGAACTAAGTCGATAAGTTTAGAACTTTAAAAAGAAGAAGGAAATTGAAAAAAAAAAAGAAATAATATTGAAAATAACCTATTATCTGAGATCGAATCTACGGAAACATATAACTTCAGGTAAAATATCATTATCAAAGTTACATATAAAGTCGAAGAACACATTTTCTCCAGCCAGGCAATACCTTCATCTATAGAGACAGAGAATAACTCACGTAAATTTACACTGAAGAAAGACATCAGTGATCATTGTCATCACTAACACTGTGCTTAGCATTGCGAGATGTGGCTCACGGGTCCCACTGATGTGATAATAACTTCTGACCTAATGATCAAAGATCTTACGGTAAAATGATAAGGTCGTCTTTTAACACCTTTCTTACCTCTCAGTAACCACGTCTTGGTAACACAACACAGTTGGATTTTTTTTTTTGTCCCTTAAGACAAATTTGGTACGTTGCAATATGATATACATCCAGTAAAGGTATATATATCATACTTAGTCGCTGTCTCCCGCGTTAGCGAGGTAGCGCATGGAAACAGACGAAAGAATGGCCCAACCCACCTACATACACATGCATATATATAAACGCCCACACACGCACATATACATGCCTATACATTTCAACTTATACATACATATACATATATACACATGTACATATTCATATTTGCTGCCTTCATCCATTCCCGTCGCCACCCCAACAAGTATGAATACGTAACGGTACAACGTGCTATAAGTGCCAAGACGTGAACTATTTGGACGGCTGATTGTGGAGTGGTCAGAAACGCAACATCGACTTAATTACTCGAAGCATCATTGACGTGATACTCAAACCCTTTCTGTTGAAGGCCCAGATAGCATCTCGGGTAAAGCCCTCAGCGCTCACACAACTGGGAACACAAGCAGCTGCTTGAACATGGAATATCAATGCGATGGCAACCATGCATGGTATGACCTTGGAGGATTTGATATTCCCGATATTCAGAACCATTGTATTTGACACTGCCGATATTCAGAACCATTGTATTTGACACTGCCGATATTCAGAACTATCGTATTTGACATTGCCGATATTCAGAACCATTGTTTGATACTGCCGATATTCAGAACCACTGTATTTGATACAGCCGATATTCAGAACCACTGCATTTGATACTGCCGATATTCAGAACCACTGTATTTGATACTGCCGATATTCAGAACCACTGTATTTGACACTGCCGATATTCAGAACCACTGTATTTGATACAGCCGATACTCAGAACCACTGTATTTGACACTGCCGATATTCAGAACCACTGTATTTGACACTGCCGATATTCAGAACCACTGTATTTGATACTGCCGATATTCAGAACCACTGTATTTGACACTGCCGATATTCAGAACCACTGTATTTGATACTGCCGATATTCAGAACCACTGTATTTGACACTGCCGATATTCAGAACTATCGTATTTGACATTGCCGATATTCAGAACCATTGTTTGATACTGCCGATATTCAGAACCACTGTATTTGATACAGCCGATATTCAGAACCACTGTATTTGATACAGCCGATACTCAGAACCACTGTATTTGACACTGCCGATATTCAGAACCACTGTATTTGACACTGCCGATATTCAGAACCACTGTATTTGATACTGCCGATATTCAGAACCACTGTATTTGACACTGCCGATATTCAGAACCACTGTATTTGATACTGCCGATATTCAGAACCACTGTATTTGACACTGCCGATATTCAGAACTATCGTATTTGACATTGCCGATATTCAGAACCATTGTTTGATACTGCCGATATTCAGAACCACTGTATTTGATACAGCCGATATTCAGAACCACTGTATTTGATACAGCCGATATTCAGAACCACTGCATTTGATACTGCCGATATTCAGAACCACTGTATTTGATACTGCCGATATTCAGAACCACTGTATTTGACACTGCCGATATTCAGAACCACTGTATTTGATACAGCCGATACTCAGAACCACTGTATTTGACACTGCCGATATTCAGAACCGTTGTTTGATACTGCCGATATCAGAACCACTGTATTTGATACTGCCGATATTCAGACCCACTGTATTTGATACAGCCGATACTCAGAACCACTGTATTTGATACAGCCGATATTCAGAACCACTGTATTTGATACAGCCGATACTCAGAACCACTGTATTTGATACAGCCGATATTCAGAACCACTGTATTTGATACCGCCGATATTCAGAACCACTGTAAGAAACACTGGGGTATCACCTACCGATACATTTCAGTCATCAGGAGAGATCGTCGCATGGAATCCGCAAAAAAGCTCCGTGTGAACAGTGATCCATTCAGCATACCTTGAAAAAGAAAAAGAAAACTGACCATTAGCTATAGGAAATACAACCATTTCCACACCAGTACGGGAACTGTCGTGCAACTATGAGGCGCCAGACAGCTCTCTCTCTCTCTCTCTCTCTCTCTCTCTCTCTCTCTCTCTCTCTCTCTCTCTCTCTCTCTCTCTCGTATCGTCAATATCGTTCTGGGCTGCGCTGAAGTGATACAAATCCGACAGACGAGACACACGAAGCTACGAGAAACTCTGTCACCGAAGACAGTGCATATCTACAACCGCGTCCTAAAAGATATAGACAAACTCGATTGACGGGGCATTGACGGGGCTCACAACAGCTTTTGATAAGGGCAAAATTTTCTATTATCTGGACATAAAAACAACAAGGTAAGCTGCAGTGGGATTTCTCGAGGGCTACCGAAGGTAAGAGAGGACAAAGGATTTCGTATTGATGTTAATATCTGATGACTGAAAAAAAAAAGCAGTGGAAAAAAGACGAACAAAATTCAAGTATTCACTGGTAAGGTGTTTGAATTGAAGTTCCGGTGAAATAATCCTTACTCCTCACAGTTCACTCGTGCGTCCCTCTCCCTCCCTTCCCCTCCACCTTAAGTGCTGTGTTGTTTTGGTCAACCCACTTGGAAGAAAACGTAGGTAGAACAGAGGAAGTCGAGCGGCAAGCGACCAGGAGGGTTCCCGGACTGAGGAAGTAGATCTTATGGGAGCCAGATAGACGACTTAAACCTATTCAAACGGGATGAAACTACATGCGCCGTTTGTCATTTGATGTATGGTAGTCTCTACCTATACCAACACATCACCGAACCTATACATTCCCAGTGTACTACGTGTTTATTGTCCTTCATTATTGGAAATGTAATAATCTAATGATCTTTTAGTCAATAATCACATCCCATATATAGCGTTCTTGTAGACTATTATTGATTACCTTCTAATAATGTCCAATCATACGCTTTGTTAAAGCTCGTATGGAAGACATATTTCAATTTGTTTAATCCTTAGTTTCCATAAAATGTGCTAGTTACCTGCAGGTGTAATGAAACGTGTGTTGTCGTAATGGTGTTTCAGCAGAAACTTGTCAGTTTGGCTGACACAAACGCAGTTTCATCAGTCTAGAGTAATGCTGTTACAATCATGTTCATATTTCCCCTTCACTTACCAAATATCGAGTTTCTTTTTTTGGTCCATCACGAAGTAATGGACACAGAAACAAAAATAACACATTACAGGATTTTCTTTTATTGTATTATGTGTACCATATCATAAATTATCATTGTACGATCATAAAATCGGTCGTAGAATACAAAACAAATTTTTAATACTTTGTTCAATATACCAGCTTACCTACACTCTTTGGGAATGTTGGTATGAGTATCATACAACACAATCTGTAACACTGGGTGAAGGTTGATGGAGAATAGATAATCTATAGATCAATGCTTTACTGTCATTTCACAAAGTGATGTCCATCAGTCCTTTAAATGTCAGCTAACTAATAGCACAGAGGCAATCTGAATTTTGACTATTGTTCTTTGGTGTCCAAAGAACAAGAAAATAAAAGTACAGCCCACTAAGGATTTTGGGGATATATATGGAAACTATCCAGTCTCATTTGGGTTGAAGTGAGGTAGAGGGTTGAGTCACACAACGGGTATATTTGACAGTGAAAATTCCAACCCAGACCACTATGGACGTAAGTATATATAAGAACCGAAAACCACACTCCCTAGACAAACACGAGTCACACTCTCCCGCTTACGGTGTGGACATCAACCAACACTACAAACACCGTTGCCACATATCCCAGGACCCTTCGTGCCCGCGATGCACCTGCTGTACAGAACACACCGAGCACTTACCACTCCGCTGCTCTGCACTTGCTACTGCCCACCGACGTACACGCAACATCACGACACTTTACCAACGCTTTCATTACGGATTTCGTAAAACATACTGTTATGTCGCTCTACTCCCGCCCAAGTCTTAAAATATTCTAGCTCAAAACTGGTCTTGCTAAAGAGACTTATTCTTTCCCCCCCCCCCCCCCCAGCCCGTTATTAGTCTCCATCCTTTCATCTTAATCTCTTAATGGGATTCGTTTTTTTTTCCTTTACTTTAGTAGGCACTTCCTCGCTTAAAAACGCATTTTGTGTTTTAAATGAATTATGGTCGCCATTCCCGGGCGAAGACACACGTGAGTCGTGATGTCGATTTCCAGGATACTCACTCTGCGTTGAAAGAAATCCAGTCTTAATGGAGTTCCAGATCTCCCTACCTTGGCCAGGCTTGCTCGATGGTATTCCAGCACGACAAGATGTCTTGCACTCTTGTCCCGCCCTTTGGCAGATGCCTTGCTTTCCTTGTCCTCCAGTATAATGTCCTTTCCATCATACGTCCTTTGGCGGATTCCCAGGGTTCCTTGTCCTCCTCATTCTCAAACCTCCCTCATCATCTCTACGTCATTCCCACGCTATTCTCGTTGAGGACACATTAAAACTCTCCACGTCGTCTTAGTATCATACCAGCAGTTTGATGAAGCGGGTTCTATCACTAGTAAAAAATTCCTCCAAGGACAAACTGTCCCTCAATCAGATCCTCACCATGAGGAGATATTCCGACACTGGGACGCAGGAGAGGAACACATACCCTACATCCACGAACCATCGTAATGGTGAGACATATTCGAACAACGGGGGGACACAGAGCGAGGAGTTCAAGGCCGTCGTATTTACCCTCCATCACCCCAAGGCTACGTCTCTCTCTCCTCCTCATCAGTGCCAGCGTACCTGCCCCCCTACGACCCTAGGACACTCGTATCTCCCACGCGACACTCACTCCAACGGCGGCAGAAGATTTGCCATATGGATTTTCGATTCGCTGGCACTCGCGAGCACTGGGAGGGGCCCGCTACCCTAGCGTGTTAACGCCTTCCAGCCTACGATCCAACAGCGTACTGTGAACAAAGTCCTGTTGCTTCACCTTCCAGCAATCTCTCTCTCTCTCTCTCTCTCTCTCTCTCTCTCTCTCTCTCTCTCTCTCTCTCGCGTAAAGACACTCAGGTCACATCATTCCTCAGCTGTACTCTCGACTTACGCTAAGGAGAGCGAGCGAGCGAGCGAGTCTCACAACAACTGTTCTTCCAGCACCTAAAACGAGTGTGGGGGAGATTCAGATCTCCCTTGTGGGAGACAGTGCTGGAACTCCACACGTAAGAAGGCCGCTCCCCTCGCTTCATCGACCAACACCTGACACCGGTGTCTGGGACCTGGTCGATGACAACACTCACACACATCGATAAACAATGATTTACTCTCAAAGATTCTGTCCTTTGAACTTTTCTAACTTATTCACATCTATTTTGTTTTTACTTTAGCGAAATCATACTAGTGGTAGCAGAAGTAGTAATAGTAGTAGTACTATTAGTATAGCTGTAGTAGTACTAGTAGTAGAAATAATAATAATAACAATAATGATAATAACAATAATAATAATAATAACAATAATAACATCAACAATAACACGAACAATAACAGTAGTAGCAGCAGTCGTAGTACAAGTGCTACAACGACAAGTGTCGTCGCATTACCGACCTCAGGCAACAACACACACCACAACACACACACCTGCGTCTTGTATCATCGTACCGAGCGGATGAGACGATATCATCACCCAGCACGAAACACACAACAATAAATCATACGATCATTAAAGTGAAGTAAACAGACTCTGACACAGTTTAAAAACTCTGGGAACAGCTGGGTCTGTCGTCTATACAGTTCTATGCAATGGCGACGGCAACACATCTTTGTGGGAGGGGAAAAACTGATATTTCAATTCTTTTCAGATTGCTTATTAGTATCAGCATCTCTCAACTGTGACATATCACGCACAGCGTCATAAGTGTCGCGGTTTTATGCCGAGAGTCAACGAGGGGAATCGAGTACTGTTATCTTGCCAGGTGGGGGTTCTGAAGGCGTGATAAGGGAGTCCACCTTGTCCTCGACTTGAACATTGGTCGTGGTGATGGGTGGTGATGCCACACTACTCCTCCTCTTCCTCCTCCTCTTCCTCAGTCAAGTCCATCGTATTCGTCGTCCTCTACGTTTGTCGTTTTATAGATGGCGTTTTTAAACGTTTTTTATGACTCCGTTTTCGGTTTTTTCTCCCCTCCTACCCTGGCGTACTTTAGCAAGATTCAAATCTGTCAATCTACCATCATCAACTCCATTCCTATATCCATGGGAGTGGATCGAGGTCGTGCACACAGCTTCTGGAGTCACACACACACACACACACACACACACACACACACACGTCCCCTCAACGCACACATGCCCAGCGTGTCGGGGTGGAACACGGGCTTCAAACACGTACGTAATAAGCATTGTCACATTCATGATGTTGGTGACAGCAAGTCTCCACCTGGCTCACACCGTCAGTGTAGGTGGTGTTCGCCCTGTAGGTGGTGTTGTAGGTGGTGTTTTAGGTGGTATTCACCCTATAGGTGGTGTTGCAAGTGTTGTCTGCCCTGTAGGTGGTGTTCACCCTACAGGTGGTGTTGTACGTGGTGTTCGCCCTGTAGGTGGTGTTGTAGGCGGTGTTGTAGATGGTGGTGTTCACCCTGTAGGTGGTGTTATAGGTGGTGTTGCAGGTGGTGGTGTTCACCCTGTAGGTGGTGTTGTAGGTGGTGTTCACCCTATAGGTGGTGTTGCAGGTGTTGTCTGCCCTGTAGGTGGTGTTGTAGGTGGTGTTGCAGGTGGTGGTGTTCACCCTGTAGGTGGTGTTGTAGGTGGTGTTCACCCTACAGGTGGTGTTGCAGGTGTTGTCTGCCCTGTAGGTGGTGTTCATCCTACAGGTGGTGTTGTAGGTGGTGTTCGCCCTGTAGGTGGTGTTGCAGGTGGTGGTGTTCACCCTGTAGGTGGTGTTGTAGGTGGTGTTCACCCTACAGGTGGTGTTGCAGGTGTTGTCTGCCCTGTAGGTGGTGTTCATCCTACAGGTGGTGTTGTAGGTGGTGTTCGCGCTGTAGGTGGTGTTGTAGGTGACATTCGCCCTATAGGAGGTGTTGTAGGTGGGTGGCATTCGCCCTGTAGGTGGTGTTCGCCCTCAAGCTTTGATGATGCCTCTGAGATGTTTTCTTTTTCTCTCTCTCTCTTCTCTGGCCTCCTCTTCTGCCACCACTGATATCAAGTGGCGCTTGATTCTCGTACGACGTCCGTCCTTATGACCTCCCACTGTGGGGATTAAGTTAAGTGGGGCCAGTGGTTAATTGTTCGATGAATAATTCCCCACGTCGCGTCTGCTGCTCCTCCCTCTCCCCTACACACATAAAATGTCAAGGTCCTGATGGTCGATATTCCTTTATACAACTCACCGTTTGTTCGGCTCTGACGCCGCGGTCTCTCTCTCTCTCTCTCTCTCTCTCTCTCTCTCTCTCTCTCTCTCTCTCTCTATCTATCTCCCTATCGCCGTAAGTTTAACTAGAACTTCTTCACAACATTTTCGTGCATACAACTGGTCGAGTTTCTTTTCTTTTTTCTCTCTTTTTCTGGATACATTTACAGAAATTTATTTTCCGTTTGGGGGGAGAGTGAAATCTACACACACGAACCACTTCCTATTGTCACCATCGTCGAGAATCAAGGAGGAAGTCATGGGGAAGGGGACCATATTAGAACTGAGGATGAAGGAGAACATAGTGACATATTCCTATACAGGCTTACTTACGAGGGCCGTGTTCTCTTCAGGGGCCGTGTTCTCTTCAGGGGCCGTGTTCTCTTCAGGGGCCGTGTTCTCTTGGCTTACGTCCCTAGTTCTCCTGAGTTCCTTGACCTGAGTCGTCTGACCCATAGCCTGGATTCTCCTCCTGTATATATACACACACACACACATATGGTAGCATTCCTCATCCTCCCATTCTTCATAGTCCTTAACATTCCCTTCCCTCGCCCGACACTCCCCAAACATGACCCCCTCACGCGAACTGACACACACACACACACACACACACACACACACACACACACACACACATGATATTCACTGGTCTGGAATTCCTCCACACTGACACTACTCACCCTCACTCGCACCATATTTACTCTCCCCATTCTGACGGTCTCCACTTGGGAGCTTCTGACCACCCCTACTTAAACACCCCCATCCCTAACGCCCGTCACCCCTTTCACTCTAACCCCCTTGACACCCCTTAATCCCCTTCCACTTTACCCCCTGATGCCCCTCATCCCCCTTTCACTTTACCCCCTAACGACCATCACCTCCCTTTACTTTACCCACTGACGACCATCACCCCCTTTCACTTTACCCCCTTACACCCTTTAACCCCCTTCCACTTTACCCCCTGATACCCTTCACCCCCTTTCACTTTACCCCCTTACACCCTTCAACCCCCTTTCACTTTACCCCCTGACGCCCCTCAACCCTTCCACTCTACCTCCTGATACCCTTCACCCCCTTTCACTCTACCCCCTTACACCCTTTAACCCCCTTCCACTTTACCCCCTGACACCCTTCAAACCCCCTTTCATTCTACCCCCTGACACTTCCTAGAACAAAAACCTTGGCACCCCAGACTCTCAGCGATACCATTCACCCTGACGTATCCTACCACAGTCGTTCCCCATAAGTTCATCATGGAGTTTATCCTCCTGACGTGGTCCTCGCTGCCCCCAGACGGTCTCATCCTCCCTATACCCCCACATTGTCCAGGTGACGTTCCCCCTGGGCAGCGGCACATCTCTCGCGCCTCCCTTCGTGAGAGCAGAGTGTTGGGGGAGGGACACGGGGAGGGACACCAGTTATGGCCCCACGAAGTACTGTGGTACTGACACACACGACCACGTCCCCTTTCTTTTACGAGTGTGTTATGTCGTCACCCCCTACGTTTTATATGTTTATGTAGATGTAAGGCCCCCATAGTGTTAGGTTTTAGCTGTAGACATGACTTGGTGAGATGAAGAGGGGTAAGTGGTGGACTGTGGATGGATGGACGACTGCTTCTGTGCGTGTGTGTGTGTGTGTGTGTGTGGGTTAGCGGGTTCTTTACAAGTATATCTATCACGAAGTAACAGAATTTTGTAGATTTTTTTTGTAGTTCCTTAACGTCACGACAAGACGTGATTTTTATCAGAGGCCGACGATAAACCCTCGTCTTGTAGAGGTGGCCAGGATGCGTCCGAAGACGTATAAACCTAACCAATTCAAACCCTAACTCAGGTCGAGGGACACGCATCAAACAACTTGGCCATCGTTCATCATGAACTGCAGGCACATACGACACGAACGGAGAACAACGCAGGACGGTTAAAAAAAAATGGCAATTCTTTCCCTCTTTCTTTCCTCTTCGTTTTAGTTGACAAAAAGAAAGAAAAAGAAAAACGTTCGCCAAGTCTCTAGTTACACAGCTCACTCATGAAATGAGATGCGTTCTGCATGGAGAAGGAGTGCATCACACCACAGCTCTTTTAGTTATCTCGGGACTTAAACATTATTTATGCAGTCTCTCTCTCTCTCTCTCTCTCTCTCTCTCTCTCTCTCTCTCTCTCTCTCTCTCTCTCTCTCTCACACACACACACACACACACAACACTTTTGATATTCAGTACGTACACCGGATACTAACTAAATTCACGTGAAAACTCCCGCCGTGATTAACATCCATACACTCGAGATAAGCCGAGAGCATCAGTACATCTTGGCCTTAATGCACTGCTTATGGGCCGTGGGTACGACCACTGGTCCTCACCCGTGCTCCACAACGGCACGACGTGGAGGGTGGACCACACCACACCCCTCCCAACACTCTCCTTAACTCAACGGCGCGAAAACGGCGGACCGCTCTCATGCGCTCTCTGTAACTACGAGCCATGGGCGTCCCTTGCGATGGACCATTGGTGGCAATGTGGGCAGACAGACGCGGTATTGATGGTCTGAAGGACGGAGGTGCACGAGTCAAGTGGTGGTGGAGTGGCTATGGCCGTACTATTTTGAATACACGTTTAGGAAAATCCATTTAAAAGTCGAGGTCCCAATAATCTGTGGCTTGACGAACTTCCCAAACTTCCCTCGCAGCCCTCAAGTCTGTATGATGGAGCCCTGTGGCCACGACAGTCCACCTCTGTCAATCGAATGATGATGAGAGAGAGAAAAAAAAGAGAAAACAGACAAGAGTACGGGAAAGAGCTGTACGTGACCATCAGAATCATATGGGAGTTCGACCAATCAGTACCCGTTAGTAAAGTTCAGTTCTATACGCATCGTTCACGCGTTCTATGGTATTCATAGACAGAAGGGGCAATGATGACTATCGGTCAATAACACGTGAAAGCCACAAACCACAGACTGGAGGAAAGATATACATACATACATACATACATACATACATACATACGTGAAAGCCACAAACCACAGACTGGAGGAAAGATATACATACATACACACATACATACATACATACGTGAAAGCCACAAACCACAGACTGGAGGAAAGATATACATACATACATACATACATACATACATACGTCTGTGGTTTGAATGTGGTTCTCTTTCGAAGCCAATCGCAAACGCATCTCTCCTCAATCCGATTAAGTATACGTTGGCATTTCTTCCTCTGCGTCTGCCCTAAGTTTTGTATTCATCGTATCACCTCTTTTACTCCACTATGAATGCAGGGCTGGACTGTGATTGACTTTAAAGCTGGAGTGGTATTGATCTTAAAAGCCGTGTGAGAGAAAACGACACTTGAGATTTTCAGAAACACAAAATTCTCATTTTCTTCCCCGAGAACTGCTTCGGTCGATCCTACCGCGGGAGATCGATAACAGCCCTCAACACTGAGCGAGAAGGTTCTTAAGAATTCCCTCCGAGGAATGGGTAATGGATGCGACCGCACGGGTGGGGAGGTAACCGGTGAGGTAACATCAGTGTAGTTCAGATCATATTCTTTTTTGTGTGTTAGCTGAGACGGCACGGGCAATTCAGGCCCTAATCAAGGTCATCTCATGAACGCTATAATATATATATATATATGTACATATATATATATATATATATATATATATATATATATATATATATATATATATATATATATATATATAGCGTTCATGAGATGACCTTGATTAGGGCCTGAATTGCCCGTGTCGTCTCAGCTAACACACAAAAAAGAATATGGTGGGAACTACACTGATGTTACCTCACCGGTTACCTCCTTGGGGATAGGGGAGAAAGAATACTTCCCACGTATTCCCTGCGTGTCGTAGAAGGCGACTAAAAGGGAAGGGAGCGGGGGGCTGGAAATCCTCCCCTCTCGTTTTTTTTTTTTTTTTAATTTTCCAAAAGAGGGAACAGAGAAGAGGTCCAGGTGAGGATATTCCCTCAAAGGCCCAGTCCTCTGTTCTTAACGCTACCTCGCTATCGCGGGAAATAGCGAATAGTATGAAAAAAAAAAAAGTATATATATATATATATATACATATATATATATATATATATATATATATATATATATATATATATATATATATATATATATATATATCGAAGAGGATGTATATCAACTGACTATTATATTTCTCTCTTGTGTCTCCCCTGATGATGTGATTATTACACGAAAGTGCACTTGGGAACTTCTCGTGTTTCATTTTCCCCGTGGACTCATAGGAATATATATATATATGATCCAGGCACTTCTAGGGTTAATCAGTCTAATTTTCTTACTAGAAATCATAATATATGTTACACTCGTAATTAGCTGTTGATGTCCTCCGCTGACGCATGCGTCCTTTCCTAATTAAAGATATTATAACGAACAGTTTCCTTTTGCATGATGAGACAAGAGCATTCCTCTCGGCATAACGAGGAAATGCCTATTTTTTACTCCGGTGGCCGCATCCACATCCCAGGTCTTGGTGGGATTGGAGACACGAGCTATGAATATCTTCCTTGTGTGTCAGCTGGAAGGATGGGTTCACGAGATGAAGAATACAGGAGGGAGGGTTAGGGTTTCGGGGGGATGGGGGCATGATCTGTGGGATGGGGGATTTCCCAGGGAGTGAGGTGAGGTAGAGATGGTTAGGAAAGAGTGCTACAGAGCCTCGAGCTCTGTACAGGGACTAAATCAGTGAGTATTTTAGTTCTGCTTTCACCATCATACAAGTCACCCTTTCATTTCCAATAGCTGACCTTCCGTTTTCTCAAGACTGGTTGTTAGCTTCGTCATTCTTCTTGTTTCTCATCACTCGTTGCTCCAAGATCAGGTACACGTATGGTTCTCTGTCGATCACACATGTCCCAGTAACTCCCTTCGACAGTCAATCCTTCCCAAGTGTACGTACCAGTTTCACTCAGTCGTGGCTGCCTCTCCTCTACCCGAGCTGTCTGTCTCCACTACCACCTCCTGGCGTCATGAATCAGTCACTCCCTTTATACTCGTTGTTGCGGTGGTTCGATAACACAGAGAGAGAGAGAGAGAGAGAGAGAGAGAGAGAGAGAGAGAGAGAGAGAGAGAGAGAGAGAGAGAGAGAGACAGAGAGAGAGAGAGAGAGAGAGAGAGAGAGAGAGAGAGAGAGAGAGAGAGAGAGAGAGAGAGGACAAAGTATGAGACCAATAGTCAACTTTGTCTGTCTCCTCATATCTCGCTTCTGTCACACCCCCGCGGGGTAGAGGGGATACACAGCGAAGACACACTCTCCACGGGCGCCTGAGAGCAGTGCTTGGAAATGTCATTCAAAGGGCAGCATATATTTTGGTCATCGCGCTTATGTTGCACTCCACCTTTGAGGAGGAGTGAGTAGAGGGGGCGCGGCAGCTACGGGCAGGTAAAGGGAGACAGAGGGGCAATAGAGCTATATGCTATACAATCATTAATGCCATTTACTCTGGGTTTTATATGTAACTTCAGCCCCTTTGGTGCACTTGTTGCTTTGATCACACACACACACACACACACACACACACACACACACACACACACACACACACACACACACACGCACACACACACACACACACACACACACACACACAGGGGTCTTCGTGGTGTTGTGGTAAGCGTTAGTGGCCACAGGCTCCATCAGTCAGCACTGGCCTTCCTGGGGGTCGGGCGCACATGGGTTCAAATCCTATACGCGACAGTCGGCCCACAACCAACCCAGGTGTTCATCTTCCCTCACGAGGCTAGTCGATCAATGGGTACCTGTGTGTGTGTGTGTGTGTGTGTGTGTGTGTGTGTGTGTGTGTGTGTGTGTGTGTGTGTGTGTGCACAGGAGCAAAGACATGTGACATGCAAGTTTACGAGACGGGGAAACACGAGTGTAAAACTCTCTCACTCCGTAGAGCAAAAAATAGGCAATTTACAGATTGGGAATCACACACCTATACCTTACCGTGGAAATAAGTCATTAAGTCACTAAACTGAACAGTTCGTGGTAAGTCATGGGTCGGCAGGTGGTGCTGCAATCCTGCAACTCCCTACCACACAGGAAGGGGGACCTCAACCTCCCGTGTTGTTAACCTCCTTAACTTTGGTCCTTCTTAATCTAGTTCATAACTCGATTACTTCCAGACGCCGCCCCACCCGGGGAAAGCCTAGCTCGACCAATGGTTACCTCGGTCGCGCCCATGGCTCGGGTTGTGACTGGCTGAAAGGAGAGTGTCGAATGAGGAAGTCTGTCGGCGACACTGTAAGGTTGGGACGCTGTTGACGAGTATAGCAACTTAAGGCTGAGGCCGCTGGTGTGGAAAGGTGTCTCATTCCTTTGTTGGTGAGTGAACTGTAGATACGCCTGATCTGATGACGATATACGACAATGCAAGCGAAAACCACTTCAGAGAACTGAAAGAAATATTGGATACTCATAAAAAAAAGCTATAACTTCTTCAAGCATATATCTTATATCCGATTTGATATCATATGACAATGCAGGTGAAAACCACTTACAGATATATAAGACATTCATACAATACAGCTACAACCTCCTCAAGCATTATATTCTACATTCAATTTACAGTGGTATGATTTTGTAGAGTGTACTACATGGTAAGCTGTATGGGACAGTGGTGACGTGAAATGGTGTTGTGATCCACAGAGCTTCACAGTGGGAAGGAAAAACTATGGCTTTAAAGAGCGGTAGAGGAGGTGTGGATGAGGTGCTCGCTCTGAGGGATATGTGTGAGAGAAATTCAGGGATAGAAAGGGATTTGCCTGCGGCAATCATGGACAATGGAGAGAGCATATATGATAAGGTTGATGGAGCTCTTGAAGCAAGTGTCGATTTCTAGCGAAAGATTAAGGCGCAAGTGTCGATTTCTAGCGAAAGATTAAGGCGCGGGTGTGTGCGAATAGGAACTACAATCATGCAAAAGACTATAGCAACGTTATCACTCTGAAATACATGCCTCTATATAAACATCATACGTACATGCATACGTGCATGAAATACCCCCTCTCCCTCCCCAACATCTACATCCCTAAACAAGCCTCCCACTTCAGTAATCCCATCTGATGTCCTCTCCGGTCAACAATAACAGCTGGCCAGCCCTACATCTGCATCAACCCATAAAACCAAGAGTGACAACATAAACATCCTCGTAAAGGAAGGCGACAGTCGAGTGATGGGCGAGTACCACACAGTGGTTAGCAGGGCCATAACTGGACACCCCATCCTCACCCCACCATCCTCCTCACTGTTACCAGAAGGCAAGCGAGACGCCGCGAAGGGCGCGTGCCACTTGGAAAGTGTCAGGGAGGGAGGAAGAACTGTGTGGGTAAAAGGGGGAGAGACACGACAGGACTGTCACTCTCGGATCTTACACGCTGGGATAATTTCAAGTCGCGACGGGACCTTTGGGATGAGGGATGATGGGTCATGGAGATTGCCCCCCCTGTGGGGGAGTATGTGGTAGGGAGGGAACCAGACCAGACCAGACCAGACGTGAGGGGGTGTGGAAGGATGAGGAGTCGTACTCTAAAGAGCCTGAAGATGGGGAAGAGTGTGGTGTGTATAAATCAACCAGTACGGACAAGAATATAGATGAGTGAACCTCGGTTGTCTGTCTAACACACCACGGGACACGGAGTACCATGCAAAACTCCATATACAAATAGAATCCGATCCTCCTCTCGTCCGCCAAGGAAGGCGATGCCAAACACTTGCGGTGAAGAACGAGCGCAAAAACGCACTATTGGTCGGTATGGATAACGCATTGTCACGCGACGGATCGCGTGCCAATACAGACCTCCGGGACCTGACGCATTTGACGATCGCCTCGTATGACGTCAGAGCGTCATGCATGGCCACGGTGTTAACAGCTGATGTCTCCCGGTCAATGACCTGTTGACATGAGCCATTCAGGTCAAGGTGTGTCAGAGAAGAGTCAGCACAGGACGCGTCTTACGTACCGTCATCGCTATGAACAGATGTACTACAGTACGGGGTGCCCTTGAACCCCTAACTACCAGCAAATCCTCGGACGAGACCCTAGTTAGGAATGGCCTGAACAACCCTGTTCGTGTGGTGTGTGTGTGGTGTGTGTGTCTCTCCTCTTCTTTTCCCTTTTCCTCCCCTCTCTCTCTCTCTCTCCACACACACACACACACAACACTTTTGATATTCAGTACGTACACCGGATACTAACTAAATTCACGTGAAAACTCCCGCCGTGATTAACATCCATACACTCGAGATAAAGCCGAGAGCATCAGTACATCTTGGCCTTAATGCACTGCTTATGGGCGGTGGGTACGACCACTGGTCCTCACCCGTGCTCCACAACGGCACGACATGGAGGATGGACCACACCACACCCCTCCCAACACTCTCCTTAACTCAACGGCGCGAAAACGGCGGACCGCTCTCACTCGCTCTCTGTAACTAGGACTCATTGGGCGTCACTTGCGATGGACCATTGATGGCAATGTGGGCAGACAGACGCGGTATTGATGGTCTGAAGGACGGAGGTGCACGAGTCAAGTGGTGGTGGAGTGGCTATGGTCGTACTATTTTGAATACGTTTAGGGAAATCCATTTAAAAGTCGAGGTCCCAATAATCTGTGGCTTGACGAACTTCCCAAACTTCCCTCGCAGCCCTCAAGTCTGTGTGATGGAGCCCTGTGGCCACGACAGTCCACCTCTGTCAATCGAATGATGATGAGAGAGAGAAAAAAAAGAAAAAACAGACAAGAGCACGAGAAAGAGCTGTACGTGACCATCAGAATCATATGGGAGTTCGACCAATCAGTACCCGTTAGTAAAGTTCAGTTCTATACGCATCGTTCACGCGTTCTATGG
>NC_092227.1:8151420-8156420 GCF_036320965.1 Panulirus ornatus
GTGTGTGTGTGTGTGTGTGTGTGTGTGTGTGTGTGTGTGTGTGTGCACAGGAGCAAAGACATGTGACATGCAAGTTTACGAGACGGGGAAACACGAGTGTAAAACTCTCTCACTCCGTAGAGCAAAAAATAGGCAATTTACAGATTGGGAATCACACACCTATACCTTACCGTGGAAATAAGTCATTAAGTCACTAAACTGAACAGTTCGTAGTAAGTCATGGGTCGGCAGGTGGTGCTGCAATCCTGCAACTCCCTACCACACAGGAAGGGGGACCTCAACCTCCCGTGTTGTTAACCTCCTTAACTTTGGTCCTTCTTAATCTAGTTCATAACTCGATTACTTCCAGACGCCGCCCCACCCGGGGAAAGCCTAGCTCGACCAATGGTTACCTCGGTCGCGCCCATGGCTCGGGTTGTGACTGGCTGAAAGGAGAGTGTCGAATGAGGAAGTCTGTCGGCGACACTGTAAGGTTGGGACGCTGTTGACGAGTATAGCAACTTAAGGCTGAGGCCGCTGGTGTGGAAAGGTGTCTCATTCCTTTGTTGGTGAGTGAACTGTAGATACGCCTGATCTGATGACGATATACGACAATGCAAGCGAAAACCACTTCAGAGAACTGAAAGAAATATTGGATACTCATAAAAAAAAGCTATAACTTCTTCAAGCATATATCTTATATCCGATTTGATATCATATGACAATGCAGGTGAAAACCACTTTCAGATATATAAGACATTCATACAATACAGCTACAACCTCCTCAAGCATTATATTCTGCATTCAATTTACAGTGGTATGATTTTGTAGAGTGTACTACATGGTAAGCTGTATGGGACAGTGGTGACGTGAAATGGTGTTGTGATCCACAGAGCTTCACATTGGGAAGGAAAAACTATGGCTTTAAAGAGCGGTAGAGGAGGTGTGGATGAGGTGCTCGCTCTGAGGGATATGTGTGAGAGAAATTCAGGGATAGAAAGGGATTAGCCTGTGGCAATCATGGACAATGGAGAGAGCATATATGATAAGGTTGATGGAGCTCTTGAAGCAAGTGTCGATTTCTAGCGAAAGATTAAGGCGCGGGTGTGTGCGAATAGGAACTACAATCATGCAAAAGACTATAGCAACGTTATCACTCTGAAATACATGCCTCTATATAAACATCATACGTACATGCATACGTGCATGAAATACCCCCTCTCCCTCCCCAACATCTACATCCCTAGACAAGCCTCCTACTTCAGTAATCCCATCTGATGTCCTCCCCGGTCAACAATAACAGCTGGCCAGCCCTACATCTGCATCAACCCATAAAACCAAGAGTGACAACATAAACATCCTCGTAAAGGAAGGCGACAGTCGAGTGATGGGCGAGTACCACACAGTGGTTAGCAGGGCCATAACTGGACACCCCATCCTCACCCCACCATCCTCCTCACTGTTACCAGAAGGCAAGCGAGACGCCGCGAAGGGCGCGTGCCACTTGGAAAGTGTCAGGGAGGGAGGAAGAACTGTGTGGGTAAAAGGGGGAGAGACACGACAGGACTGTCACTCTCGGATCTTACACACTGGGATAATTTCAAGTCGCGACGGGACCTTCGGGATGAGGGATGATGGGTCATGGAGATTGCCCCCCCTGTGGGGGAGTATGTGGTAGGGAGGGAACCAGACCAGACCAGACCAGACGTGAGGGGGTGTGGAAGGATGAGGAGTCGTACTCTAAAGAGCCTGAAGATGGGGAAGAGTGTGGTGTGTATAAATCAACCAGTACGGACAAGAATATAGATGAGTGAACCTCGGTTGTCTGTCTAACACACCACGGGACACGGAGTACCATGCAAAACTCCATATACAAATAGAATCCGATCCTCCTCTCGTCCGCCAAGGAAGGCGATGCCAAACACTTGCGGTGAAGAACGAGCGCAAAAACGCACTATTGGTCGGTATGGATAACGCACTGTCACGCGACGGATCGCGTGCCAATACAGACCTCCGGGACCTGACGCATTTGACGATCGCCTCGTATGACGTCAGAGCGTCATGCATGGCCACGGTGTTAACAGCTGATGTCTCCCGGTCAATGACCTGTTGACATGAGCCATTCAGGTCAAGGTGTGTCAGAGAAGAGTCAGCACAGGACGCGTCTTACGTACCGTCATCGCTATGAACAGATGTACTACAGTACGGGGTGCCCTTGAACCCCTAACTACCAGCAAATCCTCGGACGAGACCCTAGTTAGGAATGGCCTGAACAACCCTGTTCGTGTGTGTGTGTGTGTGTGTGTGTGTAGCCCACAATAATTTCCGATACCCTCTTGCATTATATCACGATGGCAGATGGTGATCAGCTGGTGTTCATAGCCATTCGTCTTAAGTCTGTAGGGGAAAAAAAAATGTCTAGCTCAGCAGGCAGACAGGGAAAAAAAAATGTCTAGCTCAGCAGGCAGACAGGGAAAAAAATGTCTAGCTCAGCAGGCAGACAGGGAAAAAAATGTCTAGCTCAGCAGGCAGACAGGGGAAAAAATGTCTAGCTCAGCAGGCAGACAGGGAAAAAAATGTCTAGCTCAGCAGGCAGATAGGGAAAAAAATATCTAGCTCAGCAGGCAGACCGATGTCATAGTCAACTCCATCATCGTAGGCATATATTTTAGGTTATTTATCCGTCCTGTCGCGCATTCTGAGCCGAGTATATAGGGCAATCCAGGGAAAAGTATATACCTCTGTCGTCCTTATGACACAGGTACACACTATGATCTGCCAGAGCGGAGTTTGATGCAAGTAATCGAAAAAAATCCTTCGTCTAATACACATGGGCAAGGGGATCTCCACCGGGGGATATTCCATCAGGGATACGTCGATCGTCAAGCCAGTGTTTCACCAATCCTCATCCTCCTCCTCTCCTCCTCACTCTCAAACACGGAGGTACACGAATATGAGGTAATACACGTAATGTCTTTCATATGTATAGCTTCTATCTCCTCTGTCTGCGCCCGTTCTCTCATTTTCCCCTCCTCTGTGTCTGTCTGCTCTCTCTCTCTCTCTCTCTCTCTCTCTCTCTCTCTCTCTCTCTCTCTCTCTCTTCCTCTTTTCTTAATGCTCCTCTATGTGTCCCTTCGTTTGTTTGTTTTTTTTCCTTCCTCTGCTTATGTTTGTTTCTTGTTATTAAATTTCCAAGTCTGTGTTTGCTATCTCTCTCTCTCTCTCTCTCTCTCTCTCTCTCTCTCTCTCTCTCTCTCTCTCTCTCTCTCTCTCTCTCTCTCTCTCTCTCTCACACACACACACACACACATCTACATTCGCTCTTTCATATCCTCTGAACATCTTTTCATCTTGGGAGTTTTCCCACACGGCACCTGTTTACATAACCCTATTCACCTGACATTTTCTCTTGCCTGGCTGTTTACGTAAGTCAGCCGGATTATACACACGTAGATTAAATTAATTTTTGGCTAATGCTTAAAGCCATTTTTTTTTCCCCAGCAATTACTAATTCACTGTGTGTTCCTCTGTTTATCTCTGTTTGCACAAGCGACCGACGTAGATGAGACTCCTGGTGTTGATTTGATAAGTGGTAAAGTTTTTTTTCCTAGGGTGATAAGGAGCTAAGGCAACGGTTAGGCTGTAGATAACGTATTTCCACACTGGCTCATTCACAAGATCCAATTACTTAACCTCAGTTCCCTTGGTTTACCAAGGAGAGAACAGTGACTACATCCAGTGATTCAGTGAAGGTTTAACGTTCCCCGCGACAGTGAAAGTTTCTTCGGCATCGCAACAGCTGAAGACGTTCCACAGCCTGCTGACCCAGCGGTAGCGACCAGGCAGGTAGGTCGGGGGGAGTCTGGCAGAGCGGAGGGTCTGCTTGACAAGCAGCCGGCCATTGGAACCTGGCTGAGGTGAAGGAACCTCTTACCTCCTCAGCCCCCTATCACGTTTGACGGAACGCATGACCTCAGGCACTCAGCTGAGGTTAGGTCAGAGACGACGCGTGGGTCTGAGCGGGTTAGAAGACGTCTGATGGAAGCGGGTTCCTCTCCAAACCCCCTGATGGGGACGATGATCTATTCTCCTCATTAGTGTCAGCATGACTCTCTCTCTCCTCTCTCTCTCTCTCTCTCTCTCTCTCTCTCTCTCTCTCTCTCTCTCTCTTTGCATCTGGGACGTCCAGGGACACAACCCACCCCCCGCCTTTGACTAACTTAATCCTAACTCTATAGGGCCGGCGGCGGTGGCCACTGTCGATACAGGGTGGGGAAATTTCGCGATACTTGTTCCCTTCAGTCGTGCGGTGATGGTGGTGGTAGGGTAGGGTAGGGTAGGGTAGGGTAGGGTAGGGTAGGGCAGGGCAGGGCAGGGCAGGGCAGGGCAGGGCAGGGCAGGGCAGGGTAGGGTAGGGTAGGGTAGGGTAGGGTAGGGTTGGAGGGAGGGAGATAGGGAGGGTCTGGGACCCTTCCTACCTCGTTGTGAATGAGCGTCGGGACTTCGGGAGAGAAGATAAATGTCACTTGCTCGATCAATCAAACCTGTGAGGGCACCGCCGGGAGCTGCAACTCTCAGACAGCCGTCAATAATGAAGGATTTAACTCACTGAAGTTCCCCCTCCTGTCGAACCCCTCTCTATCTATTTTCTAGTCTGTCTGTCTGGGAATAACCTAAGGACACTTGTGCTGTCTATCTGCACAACTCGTAGAAACGCTCAACTTACCCAGCTCTGCGGTTTGAGCACAGCATTACTCAATGAACGAGCCAATGCGACTCCTGACATTTTCCAAAGCTAAAGAGACTGGGTGCCTTCAGTGTTACCATCCCTTCAATAGTCTTTTGTTTTTGTTATTTTCTCGAGGAGGGGTTGTGTCTGTGGTATCTGCCGTGTTCTTCTTGGGTATGATTTGTGGTATTTGTTGTACTACACTTTGGTTGTGATTGTGGTAACTGTTCTCCATAGGTTGTAGTTAAGGTTAATGTTGTCCTCGTCTGCTCTCGTGATGGTTGTATTTGTT
>NC_092227.1:8158920-8176420 GCF_036320965.1 Panulirus ornatus
CTCGGCCGACGTCGTATTATTCTGGGCAATCACCCGTAACCTCGGAGGCTTGGGAGATGATCCAGGGGCGGCTCGGGTCGGTCACTCCTGCAGAAGGAGGCGACGACGTTCACCTCACGAAAGAATCTATGACGAAGTTTGAACGTCCTTCTCTATCATGGCTGTTGTTATAGCGAGATAATGATAACTTTATACCGTGGACAAACAAGGTATGGTATATAAATGCAAATGTATATACATATAGAGGAAAGGACTGCCAATGATGATGATACGAGTAATGATGAACGGGTAGTGAGATGATGAAGACGATGATGATGATGATGATGATGATGATGGTGAAGGAAGCTGGAACACACACACAGGATGAAGGAATATGGAGAGACAGTAGACCGTCAACCACGTTACCGTCTGAGGTTGTCTGCTAAATCTCAGGTGACTGTTACCAGCTGAGACGATGTGTGTGGGGGGTGGGACAGTACGACACCAGAGGCTGTGTGGGACACTGGGAGGCGGGAGTCGTTCATTTGTCTTGAGAGTTAAGTGCTGCCTGGAAGTGGTCGAGAGGTCTGGAAACCCACAATATCCCTGGATGACGTGGCAGATACCTCATGCTGTGGTAGACCTGGTTGGAGGTAGAGGTTAGTTGTGGCGAGTGTGGTATAAAAAAAAAAAGGGGTTTTTCGATGGACCTTCTCTTTACGTGTGTTCAGTACGATGGTAGTTTCAACCACCGTGCGCCATCTTACTATCGTCAGGCGTGACCAACGATCGTAATGGCCAGGTCCAATGGCCATGCCATCGTACCACGGAGTCGCACAGTCGTTCTTAAGGTTCATATCGTTATCTTCAAGACGTTAGATAGTCGTTCTTAAGGATGATATCATTATCTTCAAGATGTTAGATGATCGTCCTTAAGGTTGACATCATCATCTAAAAGGTGTTAGATTGTCGTTCTTAAGGATGATACCATTATCTTCAAGATGTTAGATATGTTTGCAAACTATTGGACAGGTTAGATAAGTTTGGAAATTATTGGGCTGAGCCCGGCTCGCTTGGGAACGAGATAACAAGGTCGTTATCATAATCATGTCGTAGAGAGATTAACCCTCATGTGATGTTATTCTTTTCTTTTTATCCATATTCGCCATTTCCCGCGTTAGCGAGGTAGCGTTAGGATCAGAGGACTGAGGCTTTGGAGGGAATATCCTCACTTAGCCCCGTTCTCTGTTCCCTTTTCTTCTTTTTCTCTGGAAAAAAAACATAATCACGTTCTGGCTATTCTTGCTCAAAGGAGAAAGTTTGGATCCCAAGGATCGACGGAGCTTCGAGTCCCGTTCCTTTAAGAGCCCCCACTGAGGTAGGTGGGGGAGGGACTATCTTCATGGGTGGTGATGGACCAGGTGTAGGTGGCGGGACAATAAAACCGTGAGTGTCCCTCTCTCCACCACTGTTGAGTGACGGGACGAGATTTAAGGGAGGTGGGAGAATTGAGGAGGAATTCGTTGCGAGGGCATTTGGGAGTGGATTGAAGGAAGAGGAAGATAGACAATGGAAAGGGAAAGGAATAGGAGAGGGTAAGAGGATTTAAGGCTCAACTGTGGTAGAACACTGTACAGTGAATTTACATTCTAGGTTCAGGGTTCCCATGATCAGAACTGGACAGTTAAGAGACAATGTGGTGGTCCAACACCACAACTGAAATCAGTGGGTTATGTACGAATCCAAAATCAAATACGTCTTAGTTATACACAACAACAGAAGACAACAGACACTTCGTTTTTATGGTAAGTATATCTGCTTCCTAACCACCTCTTTTTTTTTTCCCCCTATTTGTAACATCATCATTAACCTTATCTATTCTATTTCCCGAAATCTATATTCCTCTATCACCTCCAATTTCTTGGTTTCCTAGTTTTCCTCTCTCCTCTCCTTACCCCCCCCCCCCCCCCTTTACCAACAGGGAAATTTCCTCACTCACACACGACCAGCTCTTCTCATTCGCCCTGTTTCCCTTATGCCAGTGCAGAGAAAAGTAATCCTTCTCTTGATTTCCTGTCTATGATTAAATCCACAGAATATTCTCTCCCCTTTCACTCTTCTTTCATTTTCCAAATCATAGGATCCCATGTTTTTATCTCACTTCACAGGTGATTTAACATTGTTCTGTTTTTTGTACTAAATGGTTGCCACTTATGACTTTCCACTACATATATATATATATATATATATATATATATATATATATATATACATATATATATATATATATATATATATATATATATATATATATATATCCATCAGTCCTGAAGTCAGCCCCTCTACACTGTCTGCTAGTTATCAAACCCTTCTCAGGGCATCCGCAAAACTGGTCTTACATTTAACCAATGGATTCTTTTTTTCTCTCTCTCAATTATTTCCATTCAGTTTTCCAACCAAAGAGCTTCTTCCCCTTGTTAAAACGTTATTCGTCATTCTAATCAAAGGATGTACGTGTCTCCCCACGTCCCTCCTCCACCCTTACACAGTGCCATTCACCTCCCTCATCAAAAGGCGTGTGTGTGTGTGTGTGTGTGTGTGTGTGTGTGTGTGTGTGTGTGTGTGTGTGTGTGTGTGTGTCTCCCAACTGTGCCCCACCGGAGCCTCGTCTCGTGCAGGTCCATCATAACTAATGAAATCACGGAAGCAGAAATCAGTAAATCTTGATGTCGCTGTTTATTCCAAAATAATATATCAGGTTTCTTCCCACTGCATAAAATCTCTTTTTTTTTTTTTTTTTTTACAGGTCATAGTTTCACTGGCTTCGGGGATGGGTGGGGGTTCGAATCTTATCAACGAGACAGATTTCGCCTCGCCTCTCAACAGAGTCACCACCTTAACCACCAGTTTGACTTTATCGTGGTCGAGTGTGATGAGGTAAGTCGTCGCGAGGCAACATTTGGACTAGGCCTTTAGGGCATAACGACTGCCTAGGCCATTTAAGTGGCCATCATCGTCAAGTTATAACCACCAACCCCCCAAAAATCATTACTGAACACCTTCTTCTGGTGTTTCAGGTAATTTTGAGACCACATATACTCTCACAGCATATATGGCCCTATATCATATATCTTGAAGTCTGCGTAACATATATATCTTGAAGTCTGCGTAATATATATCATATATCCTGAAGTCTCCGTAATATATATCATATATCTTGAAGTCTGTGCATACTGGACCATGAACTTGACACACAACACAGACGAAAAAAAGCACAACACAGACGAAAAAAAAAAAAATGGATCTAGTAATGAATGAACCCACATCCTCTCCTCTGCCTTATTTCAATGATGATGTTTCATTTATGGTTCGGCCTCCCCCTCTACACAACGACAGGTAATTAGCAACATCAGAGGGGACACGACGAGGGGACACGACGAGGGGACACGACGAGGGGACGACGACACCGCCACCACCATCATCAGAGCCCGGCATCAGAGGAGAGCAGCCCGGCCCAGGGAGGAGGAGGACCTGCACGTGAAGCCATCTAGAAGAAGCGACTTAGGTCCTGCCTTCCTCCTCCGTCCCTCCCTCCCTCAGGTTTGGTCCATTACGCCAACAACATCGCCAACGATCTGTGTTGGGGAAGGACGGAGACCAGGGGATAGGTGGGTTTGGGGGAGGGGAGAGACGCGGGTGGTGGAGGATAGAGAGGTGGAGGGAATTCGTGGATAGCAATAGTGGGAGCGGAGTGGACAGGAGCGGCGGATGGGAGCGGAGGACGACTGTACGTAGACAAGTGGTAATAGGAGGTTAAGGAATGCAGTGAATAGGAGAAAATAGGGTGGCGGATGGCAGGTGTCAGGAGGGAGAGAGAGAGAGAGAGAGAGAGAGAGAGAGAGAGAGAGAGAGAGAGAGAGAGAGAGAGAGAGAGAGAGAGAGAGGCTGTAGATGGAAGGGACGGAAGAAGGGTAAGACGAGGAGAAGGGTTGGTGATCTAGGCGGCTCCCGGTGAAGCAAGCCGTAGCTTCTGCTTACCGCTTGCCAGAAAGCTGGAATTAGCAGAGCAGCGAGCCTTTGTTGTATTGTACGTTGTTGCTGCCGCCACCGTCCAGAAGTTAATTGGACTGGTTCTACCGTTGTTGATGCCGATGCACCAACGATCGGTGAATTTTACGTTTTCGTCGAACATCAGCTTCATATTTCGAAATACGAGCTTTAGACTTACGGAGACGAGAGAACTGTAGCAGTAATGTAAGGGGAAAAAAATCTGTTAAGCCTTTGGCTTTTACGAATCATGCAGGTTATGTTGCTCAGTGTCGACGTATATAGAGATGCGTTTTCTATTAACAGATACGTTGAAGGGGAACTATGACCATCGTCAAAGCGTCAAGACTCAAGTGAGTATTCTGTACCCCGGCATTACTTCTGAGCCAACGTACAACCGATCCGTTTTCTAATTACAGCGGAGTGGTCGTAGCAGTAGAAGTCGTAGTAGAAGTAGTAGTAGCAGTAGTAGTCGTAGTAGTAGTAGTAGCAGTAGTAACAGTAGTAGAAGAAGATAAGAATATCTGCTCCACTGTTCAGATTGAAAGGCAAAGGAAAGAACTTAAACTGGAACAGATATGCAGGGGTGACTATCAGATCAATATCATATATACAGTACATAGTATTCACTGGTATTCTCTGGTATTACATGTAGATGGGAGCGCTGAAGAATGTGTGGAAAGAGACAGGTCGTTATCTAGGAGGGCAAAAACTAGGCATATCTGAGGGTATGATAATAGCAAATACTATCATATGGATGCGAGACATGGGCTATAGATAAGACGGTGCGGAAGAGGGTGGATGTGTTGCAAGATGAAATGTATGAGGACGAAATGTCATCTGAGCTGGTTTGACTAAGTAATGAAAGGGTAAGAGAAAGGTATGGAAATAAAAAAGAGAGTATGGTTGAGAGAGCTGAAGAGGGGGCGCTGAAATGGTTTGGACATATGGAAACATTGAGTGATGAAAGGTTGGCAAAGAGGATATATGTGTCAGAAGTGAAGGGAACAAAGAGAACGAGGAGACTAAATTGGAGATGGAAAGATGGAGTTAAAAGAGAATTTCAGAGATCGAGAGCTGAAATCACAGGAGGATGAAAGGCGTGCATGGGATAGAGTAAACTGGAACGATGTGGTGTGCTGGGGTCGACGTGCTATCAGTGGACTGACCCAGGGCATGTGAAACGTCTAGAGGCAAACCATGGAAATTTCTGTTGGGCCTGGTTGTGGATAGGGAGTTTTGGTTTCGGTGCATTACACATGACAGCTAGAGAATGGATGTGAGCGGATGCCACATTTCTTCCGTCTGTTCCTGGCGTTGCCTCGCTAATGCACGAAACAACGATCAAGTATCTTACACACACACACACACACACACACACACACCACTTATCATTTGTGTCATCCACCAGTCCTCCACCTGGTGAGCCTTCTACCCTCAACCCTGTTGGTCGTGTGCGTGTCTGTGTAGGCCTAGTCCCTCCGCGATGGGAAAGTGAAGAGCACTTTCCCTAAACTCCCCATTTGGGTTATTCTTTTTTTACGAGGGTGGGCGGAGAGGGAAGTTTAGTAGGGGGGGGGAGGAACCCGTTGTCAACAAGACAGGCGGGGCTGCACTATCAACAGAAAGCCAGACACGGAGACGGTGGGAGAGGAGGAGGGAGATGGGGAGGGTGCCGGTGATGGGTGGCCGGTAGGGGAGGAGTGAGTATGGGTGGGGACAAAATAAGGAGAGAGAGAGAGAGAGAGAGAGAGAGAGAGAGAGAGAGAGAGAGAGAGAGAGAGAGAGAGAGAGAGAGAGAGATGAGATAGGGGATACTTTTTAGGGAAGGGACGATGGAGGGGAAAAAATATTGATTAGAGGAAGATATTATGGATGGTACGGGGCAAGTACATGTGGAGTGTGGGGGAGATGCTGTGTGGTGTAGGACAAGGCTGGGAAGGGATGTGAGGCAGGAACACAGGAGGGGACGGTACGTGGTGTGGAGCATGGCAGAGCAGAATAGTGTGTGTGTGTGTGTGTGTGTGTGTGTGTGTGTGTGTGTGTGTGTGTGTGTGTGTTTTGTTTTTTTAATGTCTTCATCACTTCCTGCGGTATCGAGGTAGCGCCAGGTATAGGCGAAGAATTGGTCTCATTCTTTCACATCCACTATCTAGCGGTCATGTATAATACACCGAAACCAGAGCCCCATTCCAATAACCAAGTCCCACAGACCTTTCGATGATTTTTCCCTTGACCACTTCATACAACCTGGTTTAACTCGCAGACAGCACGTCGTACCCTGTATACCACATCGTTCAAGTTCACTCTATCCCTTGCACCACTCATACCCTCCTGCACGTTCAGTTTCCCAGCACTTTCACTACATCCTTCCATCTCCTCCTTGATTTCCCCAGTTTTCTTGTTTCCTCTACTTTTGACATAGATATCCTCTTGGCCACACTCTCCTCATTCATCCTCCCCACATGTCCAAACCATTTGATCGCATTCTCTTCAGCTCTCATTCATACACCTCTTATTACCACATCTCTCTCATCCCCTAGCATTTCTTAGTCGATCAACCCTCCTCACGCAACATACTGCCTTGAAGTATTTCATACCAAGCGCATCCATCCACTTTTTTTTTTTTTTATCTAAGGCCCAATCTTCGCATACATATAGGACCGACGGGGCTAAAATACCATCAAACATTCCCATATTTGCCCTTGGAGTCAGTGACTTACCTTTCCACACATTCTTCAGTGCCCCTCCTCACCCACACTTTAGCTCACATCAGTTCCCGTGGTTCCATTCGTTGCTATGTCAACTCCCACGGATCCAAAGAACTCCACATCCACCAAGGTCTCTCTATTCAAATTCATAATCCAAGTAATTTGCTTGCCTTCACGGCTAAAGCAAATAACCCTTGCCTTTGTTCACATGTCCCCTCAACTTTCTCCTTTAACACACTCTCCCAGACTCATAACGCCCAGCCTCTGCGATGTGATGCTGATTTCTGCCACCAGCGCCGCGTCATCAGCAAACAACAACTAGACTTAATTCCCAGGCAACCCACACCCTCCACTCCCAAACCCCATCCCTAACAGACGGCACACCCGTCCCCTCTGTCGAATACCGGGGCAATCACATCCCTCTCCACCCCGTCCATTAACAAACATACGATGGTAGAAAATATTTAAAGAGATGGGGCCCTCCGAGGGTAGAGGTTCCTCCTCATACCACAGAGATAGGTGTTCTCTCTCTCTCTCTCTCTCTCTCTCTCTCTCTCTCTCTCTCTCTCTCTCTCTCTCTCTCTCTCTCTCACACACACACACACACACACACACACACACACACACATACACACACACACACACACACACACACACACACACACACACACACACACACACCATGGGCTGCCTCCATCCTCTGGTCATCATCAACAGCACCAGACAGACCCAGGTAAGCCCCAGCTAACAGTGTCCAGGCTGCATCGCCCAGATCCACTGGGGCTGTACCCTCTGATTATCCTGTCCTTCCTCACCCCTCTCTCTCTCTCTCTCTCTCTCTCTCTCTCTCTCTCTCTCTCTCTCTCTCTCTCTCTCACACACACACACACACACACACACACTATTCTGCTCAGCCGTGCTCCACACCACGTACCGTCCCCTCCTGTGTTCCTGCCTCACATCCCACACAGTGTACTTCCCAGCCTTGTCCTACACCACACAGCATCTCCCCCACACTCCACATGTACTTGCCTCGTACCATCCATAATGTCTTCTTCCAATCAATAGTCTTTTTTCCCCTTAAACGACCCTCTCCTGAAAACTTCCCCCATCCGTCATCTCTCTCTCTCTCTCTCTCTCTCTCTCTCTCTCTCTCTCTCTCTCTCTCTCTCTCTCTCTCTCTCTCTCTCTCTCTCTCCTTATTTTGCCCCAACCCATACTCACTCCTCCTCTACCGGCCACCCATCACCGACACCCTTCCCATCTCCCTCCTCCTCTCCCACCGTCTCCGTGTCTGGCTTTCTGTTGATAGTGCAGCCCCGCCTGTCTTGTTGACAACGGGTTCCTCCCCCCACCTACTAAACTTTCCTCCCCGCCCACCCTCGTAAAAAAAAAAAATAACCCAAATGGGGAGTTTAGGGAAAGTGCTCTTCACTTTCCCATCGCGGCGGGACTAAGCCTACACAGACACGCACACGACCAACAGGGTTGAGGGTAGAAGGCTCACCAGGTGGATCAAACGCCTCCCCCTTTTTAACTCGACACTGATGACCTTCTGGCTATGAATGGTTGTAGCCTGGTCCTCCCTGAGGCTAGGGTGCCACACCTTCCTTTACCGAAAGAGGATACTACGTTCGTCCTCTCTTCCTTCTACACCCCCCACCGCAGGGATAACGATCGGGGCGAGTGTACTACACCCATCCAACACTACGATCACGGAGGAGGTCAATGTGGACTCACGGCCCCGAGGACATCAAATGGTGTCTCTCTGCCCTTGCATCAGGTTAGACCTATCTTCTCTTCCTGTAATTTCTGTACATGTGCCAACGATAACACCCTCCAACACCACAGCCTCGGGCTGGCCCACTCTCAAGACGCCTCCTACCGCAGAGGGGGAGGGTGTGTCAGTCACGACACGTCACCACCCAACTTGTACGTGATCATTTTGGATGTAATTCTAGCACGTTGCCTACGCTCTGGTGGGTGCTGAGTGCCACTGCCTTGAACCTACCTCGAATGTCCCCATGTCACGAGTCACAGCGTCTCCTGCGAGACACGAGTGTCCATGCACAATGCGTCTGACTTGCATGATCTAGAACAAGGCTCGTCACTTACCCACCCCCATCCCGGTGCGTAAAGAATGAATTAAAATAACAGGTGGATGGTGTAGGAAATTAAATGGTCTTGTGTCCTGAAATTCAACATTTGACTCTTTCTTCTCGGAGACCCTCCGTACGTCTGTGGACATGCAAATTAAAAAGTCACCTTTGGCGAGGCTGTATCACTGAGAGTACAGTCTCGTCGGAGAACTTTGCATTCCATAGGAAGCTCTCATTTCCCTGCTACTGGAAGTAGCACTGCCTCTAGCTGCAGGAGGAGCTTCTGCAAAGAGCTCGTGGGTAACACCACCAGGACTCTCTCATAGAAAATGGTCTTGGGGAGAATATGAATGAAGTGTAATGAGAAGTATATATATATGTACAAGTACATATGGGAAACGAGGTCTATGCAGAGTGAAGCACACTGTCTTGCCTTGCATATGTGGCGAGAGTTAAGAGAGTAAGAGAAATAGTGTAAAGGTTGTTGTTGGTAAACAGGAGTACACAGATGATGTTCGATTTGCATAGCTTGAACGTTCAGGGGTGCACTGAGGTCAGCCCCCCGTGATCCTAGCAGTGGAGTTCAGCCCTTATGATCATCGTCCTAGCGGTGTTGTTAGGCCCGTGTGATCATAACCCTAATGGTGAAGTCAGTCATTATGATCATGACCCTAGTAGTGAAGTTAGCCCCTATGATCATAATCCTAGCAGGGTGGTCAGTCCTAATAACTATGACCATATGATGATAAAAATACCAATAATAACTAAACATATAAAGAGGAACAAATACCTATCAAACACGTTGGCTAACATCCCCCCTGTGTAAATATCATCCAACACAGCAAAATGGTTTACGTCTGCAACACAGCGATAGCGACAGCACAACAGATAATGGCCTTCGGCAAAACAGGTCCACAATTCCGGTGGAACCTCCAACACAATCCTTAGAGTATCACTCGCGACGAACCACGATTCAAACAGTTAATTTGCCGATGATAAATGACTGGGCAAACGTATGTCTGTAATCACGGAGGGGAAACGATTCACTCAGTCAGCTTTTCTGGCGAAGTTTATGCAGCCAACTCGCAGCCACAGACAGAGAGGGCCTGGCATTATATTTTACCTTCAATAATATCAGTGGGAAGCCTGGACTTTATATGATGCTGGAAGCTCAGGAACTCGTCCATCAAAGCCACACGTATAATGATGATTATATCGGGATATATATATATATATATATATATATATATATATATATATATATATATATATATATATATATATATATATATACTACGATCTACATATATTTCGGGGGTATGCACTGTTCCTGTAGATATATAAACGTTAGAGTGAATGTATAAAGTCACTGACACCGAGGCAGTGATCTCATACTAATCCCTGTTTCTGTTCCTTTGAGTTCTTCCGTTCATCTTCTTTTTTTTTCCTCCACCTCTCAATTCAGCCCGTGGGACGAATATTCGTACCATCTCACTACTGCTTACTACAACCTGCCGTCCTAGGAGACAATGTCGGTGCTCTGTATACTCTGACGAAGGTCATGGTTAACCCATGACTGCATCATCTGTTGACACAAAGCGCTTCTCTCTACGTCAACACTGAGCAAAATCACCTGCGTGATAATCCATCAAGACTGAAGGCTCATCTGAATTTTTTCTTTCTTTTTATTTTTTGGCTGTTGCAGTCCTCGTTCTCCATACGATATAGAGTTGACGTTGGCCGAAATATATGATGAATCAGTTATTACCCTAATGGCATCATTAACAGCAGGACCAGTCCAGTGACAGTAGAACCAGTCCAATTAACTTGTGGACGGTGGCGGCAGCAACAACATACAATACAACAAAGGCTCGCTGCTCTGCTAATTCCAGCTTTCTGGCAAAACATGACCAGAGCTGCAGCTTCAGCAAGGGCCGCCTGGATCATCTGAACCTCTCCCCACATCTTCCACTCCTCCTCTTTGACCCCTTCTGTCCACAGCCTCATCACCCACCTTCTCCCGGGAACCCCCTTTCGATTCCTCTACCCCTATCCTTCTCATCTAGGGGTCTCTCTCTCTCTCTCTCTCTCTCTCTCTCTCTCTCTCTCTCTCTCTCTCTCTCTCTCTCTCTCTCTCTCCTTCCCCGACACCTGCCATCCACCACCCTATTTCCTCCTATTTACTGCCTCCCTTAACACTTATAAGCACTATTTACAGTCATCCTCCGCTCCCAGGTTAGCCATATCCCACTCCTCCCATCCGCCGCTCCTGTCCACTCCTCTCCCACTATTGCTATCCACGAATTTCCCTCCACCTCTCTATCCTCCACAACCCGCGTCTCTCCCCTCCCCCAAACCCACCTATCCCCCGGTCTCCGTCCTTCCCTCAACACAGATTGTTGGCGATGTTGGCGTAATGGACCAAACCTGAGGGAGGGAGGGACGGAGGAGGAAGGCAGGACCTAAGTCGCTTCTTCTAGATGGCTTCACGTGCAGGTCCTCCTCCTCCTCCTCCTCCTCCCTGGGCCGGGCTGCTCTCCTCTGATGCCGGGCTCTGATGGCGGCGTCGTCGTCCCCTCGTCCACCCGTCGCCTCCTCTCCTGATGATGTTAATTACCGCTGGCTCTACATAAAGGGTGCAGCAGGTCCAACAATAAACAAAAACATCATCATGAATACGCACGACAACAGAACGTGGGTTCATTCATTATGTGTGTGTGTGTGTGTGTGTGTGTATGTATATATATATATATATATATATATATATATATATATATATATATATATATATATATATATATATATATATATATTACGACACGTGTTAAGATAACAGTCCAATGTCTTCAGACTTTAAAGACATTTGTTAAAGTATCAGACCTGTCGTGTAGGCGTCTCCTCATGACTGACCTTCGCTTGGCCATGATGGACTCACGCTGGACATAGGGCGACACTGTGACTCAGCAGCTAAAACGACGAAGCAAAAAAAAAAAGAAATTCTCTTTTTTTTTCGCGAGTATCGTTCGACTTCGAACGAAGTGGACGACTTGGTCTGGACCGCGAGACTTTCCCCGTGCTCAGAAGAATTCCATTTTTCGTCAACAAAATCATGAGTAAAAGGGGTTTTCCCTGACGTCTGCCCTACACAGGGGGGTCGTTATAAGGGGCTTTTCCTTCACGAAATGAGGCCCCGGAGGGCGGCGCGACCCGTCTAGGGGATGTCCTCTGGTTAGAATGGCGCATGATGTTCAAGGAATGAACCCCCTGGTTAGAAAACCGAAGGGGAAATTAAATGCTAAAAAAAAAGACCCATTGGCAAAATGGGAAACTAATTTTGCAAATGCCCTGAAGGGTTGATAACTGGCAGACTGTGAAAAAGGGAAAACTCTGTGGGGAGAATATTTTATATATATATATATATATATATATATATATATATATATATATATATATATATATATATATATATATATATATATATATATATATCTTTTCTTTCTTTCTTTCAAACTATTCGACATTTCCCACGTTAGCGAGGTAGCGTTAAGAACAGAGAACTGGGCTTTTGAGGGAATATCCTCACCTGGCCCACTTCTTTGTTCCTTCTTTTGGAAAACTAAAAAAAAAAAATGATATATATATATATATATATATATATATATATATATATATATATATATATATATATATATATATATATATATATCTGGAATTCATGGCGTGGCGCCTTCTCCCTCAAGCAAAACAAGATGATATCACAGAAGGGTTAGCATTATCTGCAATAATAATACTTCATAATATGAAAAAGTTATCTTGTTTCCAAGCGATCTGGCTGCAGAGCAGTGGTTCTCATATCGAAATCACATCCGGATGTGATTGCCCTACGGTAGATTTACTCTTAAAAGCTAGGTCAAAGGTCATGTCATCATAGTATAAGGTCGTACTGTCGTGCTCAATGGCCGTACCGTCCTCCTTAGAGGCTACATCCACGTACTTTAATGGTCTACCATTAAGTTCCCTCAGGTCCCTTTTTTTCCCCTCTCTCTCGTCTCTTGATTACCCACGGACGTAACCTTACCATCACCCAAGTCTAGCATACGACACTTGCCACGTCATCCAGGGATATTGTGGGTTTCCAGACCTCTCGACCACTTCCAGGCAGCACTTAACTCTCAAGACAAATGAACGACTCCCGCCTCCCAGTGTCCCCACACAGCCTCTGGTGTCGTACTGTCCCACCCCCCACACACATCGTCCCAGCTGGTAACAGTCACGTGAGCTTTAGCAGATAATCTCAGACGGTAACGTGGTTGACGGTCTACTGTCTCTCCATATTCCTTCATCCTGTGTGTGTGTTCCAGCTTCCTTCACCATCATCATCATCATCATCATCATCATCGTCTTCATCATCTCACTACCCATGCATTATTACTTGTATCATCATCATTGGCAATCCTTTCCTCTATATGTATATACATTTGCATTTATATACCATACCTTGTTTGTCCACGGTATAAAGTTATCATTATCTCGCTATAACAACAGCCATGTTTTCCATGATAGAGAAGGACGTTCAAACTTCGTCACAGATTCTTTCGTGAGGTGAACGTCGCCGCCTCCTTCTGCAGGAGTGACCGACACGAGCCGCCCCTGGATCATCTCCCAAGCCTCCGAGGTTACGGGTGATTGCCCAGAATAATACGACGTCGGCCGAGTAAAGAGGGATCGTAAGAGCCTGATCGGAGCGTAATTGAAAAAAGGATCTGATCCCGACAGAGAGAAGATTGGATCGTAGGCTGAGAGAGTTGCGGGAGGAAGGAAAGTCAGGGATGTTGTCTATAGCCGTCCGTCTAGGGGGCTGACTGTCTCCCATGGTGTTCGCTTACCTTTGTCTGACTGGAACTGCAGACAGACAACGGCGCTATGCACAAGGTAAGGAAAATATCCGATGATTTAATGATCATGTTCCTTACGAATATCATTCTAAAGACGTTACCAACTGTCCATAAAACTACTGAAGCTTTACAACCCACACAACAGACACTGACAGTAGATGGCAGTTCGGTAACTGTTCCTCAACGTTTGACTATACGGCATCATATCAGTCTGCATCTGGTTTTGCACTGGTGACAGTTTCAATGAGAAACTGCAAAAGCTGGTGACTGAATTTGGGAGAGTGAAAGGAGGAAGTGGAGAGTACATGCGAATAAAAGCAAGGTTATTAGGTTTAGCAGGGTTGAAAGACAGGTTAGCTGGGGTGTGAAGTTGAATGAGGTAAATGTGGAAGAAGTGAAATGTTTCAGATACCTGGGCGTGGGCGTGGTAACGAAAAGACCCATAGAAGCGGAGGTGAGTTATAGGGTGGGTGAGGAAGCTAAGGTTCTGGGAATATGCACATCCAGGAAATCCCATATACGTACATTCCCAGCAATGCACATATCCAGGAAATCCCCTCACATCTGTCCTTTTCACCGGGGTCTCCATACCTGTCTATCTCCTGTCCACTGATATCTACCCGTCGCACCGGTCCGTCGCACCGGTCCTTCCCTCTGCATCTCCTTCCTCGACCATCACATCATGTCCCGCTGCTGGAAGTAGCTCAGCCTTGAGTCGCAGGAGCCTTGAGGAAGGTCCAGGGTAAACAGCAGGACTCTTTCGCAGCTGGTGTGTCGTTGATGCTCTCTCTCTCTCTCTCTCTCTCTCTCTCTCTCTCTCTCTCTCTCTCTCTCTCTCTCTCTCTCTCTCTCTCGCACCGCACGTAACAAACAGCCACCCAGGGGAGCGCCGCCCAGGTCTTTGCCTTTCAAATGGCCCGATACTCTCAGATCAAAGGCAGCTTGAGGCAATGAAAGTACTGCTGCACTTCTGTGTCAGCTTGAGCCTGAACGAACGAACGTCAGAGTCATGACCCAACCCCACCCCCAACCCATCCCACCTCCACCCCTTTGATTAGCTTCTTTGCAGTCCTGACCTTTTTTGACTCCAATCTTTACAGTGTTGACGGTAATTACTTCCCACTTTCGAGATACACAGAACAAACTTCCTGCTTTACTGTTTCAAAACTATCTTTTTTGGTTTCTTGTTAGATGTGCCTGTGTGTGTGTGTGTGTGTGTGTGTGTGTGTGTGTGTGTGTGTGTGTGTGTGTGTGTGTGAAACAGGATGGCATGGAAAGAAACGGGTTAGATAAGTTTCATTTTAGCGTTTGTGTGGAGGACAGGACGTGGGTTGACGGAGAGGACAGAAGAAATCACAAAACGTCCAATGCTAACGTGGCGCATGAGGGTAAATATAGACACCTGCCCAACAGACACGAAATAAGAATATCACACAAATTAAGTAAACAGACGAGGAAAGCTCTAGAAGCAGCCCACATAAGCATGGAAATTTTCCAATGGAATAACAGCTGGTTTCATCCACATGTCAGGATTAGCGTCAAAGACGGCAGCGAAGGAGTGGACAGGAGGGGCGGAGTCACTACGTAGGCCAGGCGGACCTATCAGTGAACGATACGTTGAGGAGTCCAGCTGGGTGACCGACGTCTGCTTCTATGTTTATGTACTGTTCCGCATCTCCCTTTGTAAGGCATAATCTGAAGGAGACTCTTGTGAAGTCAAAATGTAAAAGAAAATCTCATCTCTTAACCCGTTTGTTTCCATACCACTCAGTTTTCCATATTTATCACACACACACTTATCTATGTAAGCACATGTACCCCTAGATCAGTGGGTTCCACCAAAGGGTAGCACGCCCCTCCCTTCTGATATACGCCTCGCCAGCCGCCCTACCGGGTAAAGTGACCTCTGGCTTGGATGATAACAGTGCTGTGTCCCTGTGTGTGAGAGAAGGACAGCAATGTGACTCCTGGCTAAGATGATAGCCGTGTCGTGACGAAATTATACGTTATTACAGATGATTACGGTAAAGTTGATAGGTTATCATTAAGCAATAAAATATGACAATGATACAGTTATGTCAGAAAATGAATAATCTCATACATTTTACCATGAAAAATAGATCCTTTTTTCTTTTTCTGGCATCAGAACAAGGCTTTAGCGAACATGCGTTTCGCTTAAATACCACGTTTTACTTTAAGCTTAGTCGGAAAAATTTCCTTTTTCTTTTTGCTTTCTTTTTTCTCCTCTGTTTCGAGGGTATTAATGGTGTGTGGTTGGCGTTACCAGGCTTGTGGTACTGTTTCACAAAGGACTGGTTGTGCCCTATTCAGAGGCGATTGTAGAACTCAACCCAGGCCCTGTGCAACTACCCCCAACTCAACCCAGGCCCTGTGCAACTACCCCCAACTCAACCCAGGCCCTGTGCAACCACCCCCAACTCAACCCAGGCCCTGTGCAACCACCCCCAACTCAACCCAGGCCCTGTGCAACCACCCCCACTTGGGGATACTTTACTCACTGACCAGCGTTCATTTCTTCTTTTTTTCTTCTTCAGGAAAGGTTTATTGCCTTATAGTATCTATTCTCTGGAATGGTTTATCATCCGAGAGTCTGGGACTTCGTAACCCCCATGAGTATGGACTGTCCAAACCATCCATCCACGGTGACTGTCTGTGGGGGGGGGGGGGGGTGGAAACTAAACTGTTGGTGACTCGCTTACATGTGAAACAAAAATCGAAAGCCACTGCATTTCTCTGACTCCATGTAACCGTTTCGAGAACTCTTGCTTTCCCCAAAGACCTTAATGATGATGATGATGATGATGATGAGTTACTGATGATGATGATGATGATGATGATGATGATGATGATGATGATGACCACAGGTGAGAGCTGACGACAAGCTTAGGGAACAGGCAGCTGGTGGTGACCTTCTCATTGTAAGATGAAGCGTCAGCTTGAGGAACAGGTCCCCTGAGGTTGAAAAATAAAGGTCCCGTCGTGTTCATGATATTGTGGCCACTGTTCCTGTGACCATGAATTCATGCGATGAGGCTACCTACCTTCCTTCCTTCCTTCCTTCCTTCCTTCCTTCCTTCCTTCCTTCCGCGCTGATACCGTGGACGTGAATGAAGGGAACGTTGTACAGAAATTCTCAAGAGGTGGGTGGAAGTCAATGGCACTAGATTCATCGCAATATATGTCTTCTGCGAGCAGGGGTGGCGTGAGAGATGGCGCAATGTGGCAATTGACCCCTCGGGAAAGACCACAACTGAGTCCACTATGACCAGGGGGGCCCCCCAGAGAGCCCCCTAAAGACCAACGAGGGCCCACTTAACGGGTCAGTCCTCCTCCGACAACGAGACAGTATCAAAATCCCCTCATAACTGCGACGCTCGGACAATCGAAACTGCCACACTAAAATTGCTGTGGGATACACTCAGTCCTTTCAGGACGAAGCCCCACATGCACCAAGGCCTTTGTGGTGTCTCACACGCAAGGACCACGGCCTGCCAGAATGATCTTGTGTGTGTGTGTGTGTGTGTGTGTGTGTGTGTGTCTGATATTAGAAATGGCCTTCCACCTCATCACCGATAAGTGGGTGAACTCAGCGGGCGCACACGTCCAAGACGAACACCCATCACAGCGAACGTCTTGCTTGGTCGGTCGCTACACTTCATTCTGGACGCGGGTGTGAGGTCGTTTGTCAGGGAGGAGGGGGACGGAGAATGTGGTGGTTGTGGGCGAGAATACCGGAGCCGTCATGAGA
>NC_092227.1:8181420-8248295 GCF_036320965.1 Panulirus ornatus
GAATTCAAAATCAAGATGATGTGTTGGTGAAGATTACTAATTGTCTATTAAATCAAGATGATGTGTTGGTGAAGATTACAAATTGTCTATTAAATCAAGATGATGTGTTGGTGAAGATTACAAATTGCCTATTAAATCAAAATCAAGATAATGTGTTAGTGAAGATTACTTATTGCCTAGTTGCAATCAAGGTAACTTGCGTTAATGAACAGTATCATTGAGGGTTTAACTTTACGATGAATCGCATTCTCGTACGTTTTTAAAATCAAGGTTATGTACGATAAGTGGGAAGTGCGTTTTTTTACGTTTTCGTATCACGGTAACACGGTAAACGTTTAATGACACATTTCCCGAGATAAACCAAGTCTTCAAACATCTCGTCGTCGGAAAGTAAAATTCGTCCGTAGATAAATTTTCAACGTGTTGATAAAACGTTTTTCTAAACGTTTCTAAACTGTGGCGACACCACTGTGGCAACACTGTGTTCGTGACTTACGTTTTCTGACGCTACATGTATCAAGGAAGACTATAGTAACATAACCTCTCCTCTCTCTCTCTCTCTCTCTCTCTCTCTCTCTCTCTCTCTCTCCACTTCAGCTGTAATCATTCTCACATTTCCACCCACTGGATACATACCCGCCTCATTACAGCTCGGTTACAGCGAAGTAATGACCCTCCTCCGGCGTTGCTGTAATCTCCCGTTTTCATTCCAATTTCCTCGGGCTGTTCCGTACCCACCTTCAAGACTCGACCGACGCCGTGCCGTGGGGGAGGCGCCCCAACCTCCGTAAATGCATGGAAAACGGAGGGTCGGAGACATCTCCAGACCTCAGATGGTTTCCGCAAGTTGTTTTCTATTTCTTCCCTCCCTCCCCCCGCCCAAGATTATGTTTGGGAAACAAGGCTCTCTCTTTTTAGTAACGACGAATCGTTTATTTGTTCATTATCGTATTCATTTTAACATCATACGTTGCCCTTAGAGAGGATCCATGTCACAAAAACTCGCTAGAAGATATATATATATATATATATATATATATATATATATATATATATATATATATATATATATATATATATATATAGTATGTAAGATAAAACCACAGTTGCTTTTCATCTTCCTAAACTTAAAAAAAAAAGTCTTTATGTAAAATAAGATCACTGTTGCTTTAGGCGTTCATAAACTTTAAAAGTTTTCCTGAAATAATCGGGTTATTTTCAAGGCCGTATTTTACCCTCGCGTTCCATACGGGCCAACGGCCAGGCCCGACGCCCGTGCAAGAAACACAAGATTCTTGCTACGCGCAGCAGTCCAGGAAGCGAAGATATAGATTCTGACGTAAATGTTACCTGCAACTTTAACTTTTCACACTTTGTTCACACTTTGTTACCCAACAGTCCCAAGTTACGGCCCAAGTTGGGGGGAAATAACAAGAGCATTATCGAGACAAAACAGCTTCCCAAGTGCTGCTGCTGACGTCTGCTACCTTGCACCAGGCGGACGCCAGCCTAAGCTTAGCTTAGCCCTGGGCGACAGTCCGACCCTGGCTGTTCCCCGCTTATACTGAGGCGGAGGAGAGTGTGCGTGTGTGTTTGTATCGTATTCTCTTTATAGATTGATAAGCTTTTGTATATATATATATATATATATATATATATATATATATATATATATATATATATATAGCGCTACCTCGCGAACATGCGGGGGCAGGGGATTATCATTTCACGTGTGGCGGGGTGGCGACGGGAATGAATAAGGGCAGACTATGAATTATGTACATGTGTATATATGTATATGTCTGTGTGTATATATATATGTATACGCTGAGATGTATAGGTATGTATATGTGCTGTGTGTGGACTTGTATGTATATACATGTGTATGTGGGTGGGCTGGGCCATTCTTTCGTCTGTTTCCCTGCGCTACCTCGCTAAAGCGGGAGACGGCGACAAAGCATAATAAAATAAAAGATATATAAATACCTTATCTTTCCTCCTCAGGATTCCCTTATATACTTATGAGGTTCCTGCAGCACTCAGGAAGCTACCCACGTCCATCGGTCGGGACCACAGGTTAGAAAGTGTCGTGAGGTGTGTGTGTGTGTGTGCACACAGTGCAAGAGCTTAGGAAGCCAGCCGCTTCTACGTCCACGTCCACACATGATGTGTGCGCTTGTGTGTAATGGGAGCCCAAGACAATTGAGGAGGAGGAGGTGAGCAGTGTCTCCAGTGCGGAGGTTGCATCATGGGCATCAGGGGTTTTATGATATGTTGAATCGGTAACTGTAATGTTGCAGAACTGTGTTCGGTGTGCTGGCGAGAGAGTGTAACTAGCACATGCATGGGGAGTGCAGTTTTAGATGTAGATGTGTGTGTGGTGGGATGGTGTTTACAAATGGGTTTGGAAGGCGATTTATATAGTCTGGGCCATTTCATTGTGTATATGTTCCGTCAGTGTTGTGTTTGTAGAGGATGGGGGAATCTTTGAGTGATATATTCTTGAAGTGTGAAGCGGGGATAATTATTTCTTTATCTCTACTTTGGGTTTGGTCTTTCGTTTTGGAATGGTGTGGATGGGATGGGTCTAGTACTGTCGCAGAGACCGGAGTGTCGAGCACATTGAAGTGGGATGGCATTGGGAGAACAGGCGTTCCGTTATGTAGGTGTTGCGCTCTTGTGTTGCCTTTGTAGCTAGCGATAGTTCTGAACGCTTTGTATTGCGTGGCTGGCACAGCTATGCTACATCTGCCCTTGGGAGGGAGGATGGCCAGGTAGGTGAGGCGTTTGTAGACTGTTTGCAGAGGACACGAAAGGGTTCTTTTTCTTATCCAAGTGTTCTGAGAGCGTTAAGTCTGCTGCTCTTGCAGTGCGGGAAGTGAATGTCATGTGATGCCCTGGAAAGATGGAGTGCTTGGCCAATTCAAGGTGAAGGTAGGGTTCAGAGTGGATTCCTGTCTGTCTAGGGTTGATGGGGGTGACTAACCACTTCTCTGAAGATGCGGACACTCTTTTCTAGGCCAGCAAGTGTTCTAACTGTGTGGTATAACGTTGCATGTTATTCAATGTTTGCTTAGTATCAGGGTGCTGTGAGGTCGTCTGCACAGGGGAAGATTTTCACATTGATATCCACAGGAGGTGATGGGAGGTCATGTAGGAAGTGAGTGAAGAGGGTTGGAGAAAGAACTGCTCCTTGGGCAACTCCATTGTAGAGCATGAGAATCCCAGGAGTGTTGCCCTTGTGAGTGACTCTTGTCGAAACGTGTTTCATTGCTTAACGAGGCCTACAAATAAGACATGAAGTTTAGGTTATATGGTTTTTCCTACGTCATTTTGGTATGTGCTCGCTTGGTTGATGGTATTGACCCAGTGTAACATGGCGTAACACAGAGATGGGTAAAAACCTATGATAGAGTATGGAACTTGCATTCTGCGTTTAAAGGTCTGCTGGCGTGTTGGTTCTGAGCCAAACGACATCACCGCAGCGCTAAAAGGTCTCCCAGAAGGACCTGTCGAGAATGCTTTCAATTTCTTTTAAGGCACGTACGAACGAGTTAATGATCAATTAAAGTTACTGGGAGGCTTTGACGGTGATTAAAATACGTGCTTCTCGAACGCTTATGTCAAACTTAACAGTCACGCCTCATGAGGGATGACATCTTCGTGGAAGGAACTGCTGACGAGGGAGAAATTCAGTGATGAGTAAAAACAAGGAATTAAATTGTGATGAAACTACTGACTTGTTATGGACACAGTGGTTACGATGCCGCTCTTCTCTCTCGAGAAATATTAACCTCAAGACGACATACTGCGCCGTCGTAACCCTTACGGCGGTCATCATGAGTTACAGTCTGTCTTCTAAGACGGTATCTTGGAACAGGTTGTACCGTACCGAGTCTACGTGTCGTACTGTCACATCCTTCAACGACGGGTTCTGAACGGAATCAAAATGAACAGTTAAGAGGATCTGAAACGAGTATCTGTAACCTCTTCCCTGAACACTCATCTCTCACTCTCATGTTACACTGACCTTCCTCCTATATCTATCACACTACACTTGTCAGCTTCCTCTACCATTCTAATTACACTGACCATCCTCCTCTAACCTCCTTACTCTACACTGAGCACCCTCCTCTAACCTCCTTACTCTACACTGACCATCCTCCTCTAACACCCTCACTCTACACTGACCACCCTCCTCTAACACCCTCACTCTACACTGACCACCCTCCTCTAACCTCCTTACTCTACACTGACCACCTTCTCTCACCCTTGACTCGACACTGATCATTTCCCCCCAACCTTCACTTTATCTACCCAGATCATCCCTCGTTCTCGCTGTAATCCGATCCGGCGGGAGCAATTTTACGCTGAGTGGACGCAACCCCATCGGAGGAGGAGGGGGGGGGGGGGGGGGGGGGGGGGGTTACGTTATCGCCGTCTGTACACGAGACGCACCAAGACGCACCAAGGTCCCAGGAACTACAGTGACCTGAACCACGCCATTTGCCACACCAGTGCGAGCTGTATCATCCTTCATGGTGTGGACCGACGTTCTGCAATTAGGATCTGAACCTATGCGCAGCTCGATCCCGGGGCGGCCCATGAATGCGTATAAAGAGCAAGATGTGAAAAAATAGGGTATTACGAGCGCGTCAATCACTGTTGACAGTGAGCACCCCTTGAGCCCGACGGTACGATCCTTGAGCACGACGGTACGACCCTCGAGCACGACGGTACGACACTCGAGCACGACGATACGACACTCGAACACGACGGTACGATCCTTGAGCACGACGGTACGATCCTTAAGCACGACGGTGCGATCCTTAAGCACGACGGTGCGATCACGACGGTACGACCCTCGAGCAGGACGGTACGATCCTTGAGCAGGACGGTACGATCCTTGAGCACGACGGTACGACCCTTGAGCACGTAGGTATGATCCTTGAGCACGACGGTACGACCCTCGAGCACGACGGTACGATCCTTGAGCATGACGGTACGATCCTTGAACACGACAGTACGATCCTTGAGCACGACGGTACGACCCTCGAGCACGACGGTACGATCCTTGGACACGTAGGTATGATCCTTGAGCACGACGGTACGATCCTTGGACATGATAGCCTGACCTTTTGACCTCGTCCATGAGTGTATAGCTGAAGTCTAGGTCATCTTGCAGAAAAAAAAAAGAAAAATCTGACCTTCATGTTCAAAGGACTGAAAACCTATTGCTTCAAGCCCATAAAGGAATCTTAAAAACATATGAAAATGTCAGTTTCTTTTTTTTTTTGCCTCAGACTTTTCACAGAATGATAAAAGAACGTTATCATCTCAGAACCATTTGGACACCACCTCCCCACACAGCAGCTGAGAGTACTGAACAGCAGCAAATCTCTCTCTGCTCCACCGGTGGACGCAGAGGGAGCCTCCTTGTATTCCTCTCTCTCTCTCTCTCTCTCTCTCTCTCTCTCTCTCTCTCTCTCTCTCTCTCTCTCTCTCTCTCTCTCTCTCTCTCTCAACCACTCCAACAACATTCCGCCCCCCCCCAAAAAAAAACTGGTTTGTTTGATCTCCCGATCGTCCGTCGATCTGTCCCGGGGTTTCCTCACGTTTCATCTTGTCCTTTTCATCAAATGCGGATAAAAATATATACGTATACATATCCAGAGCGATCGGCCGCTAGCTACTCGAGGTGAGGGAGCAGGAGGGAGGGAGGGAAAGTGGGGAAAGAATTCTTTGATCTGTTACATTCCTTCAGTAAGCCGGCGAAGACTTTCCCTACCAACAGATTTAAGAAGGAAAAAAAAAGGGAGAAGGAAAAAAAAATATCTGGAAATAGAATAAATCATGAATAAATCAGCCTGAAATGTATACCGTCTACACGGCGGGCAGGAAGGACCCGTCCTGATGGGCGGGTCGTTCATTTCCCCGAGGCGTGTCAGTCACCTTGCGAACCGATGATTTCTTTCTTTCTTTTTTTTCTTTTCCATCTTATATCTTCCTGCGGTTCGGAAAAGGATCGGTTGACATTTCCATTATCCTCAGTTGAGGAGGCTGTAGGCAAGTTACGGTCGGGTGTTTGCATACGGGTCTGTAAACAGCTGGTGGGGGAGGAGGAGGAGGAGGAGGAGGAGGAGGAGGAGGAGGAGGAGGAAGAAGAGGAGGAGGAGGAGGAAGAAGAAGAGGAGGAGGAGGAGGAGGAGGAGGAGGAGGAGGAGGAGGAAGAGGAAGAGGAAGAAGAAGAAGAAGAAGAAGAAGAAGAAGAGGAGGAGGAGGAGGAGGAGGAGGAGGAGGAGGAGGGGGGTGTCTTGAGGTGGGATGTTCGGTAAGGTTGAGGGTCTGGAGGGGGTTGAAGTGTGGGGTTGGATGGGGGTGTTTGGCTCGACCGCCGAGATATGAGATGCAAACAGCATCGCATTGCAGAATGGACTTGTGTTTGCATGGTCATCGGGGATGAAGACCAGGCTGGTCTTCGTACTGCACAAAATTTTCATAGAGACTCACACACACAAAACTGCAGAAATCGCCGTGCGACTACGCGAAATACAATTGTCTTGGCCCTAAAACTAAGAGCAGAATCATCATCAAAAATGATTATTATCACAGACTCTTAGCTAGTACTGGCAAGTGTAAACTGAGTGAACTGTAATTACTACCAACTGCTATTTCATCAGACTCTAAAATGGCAGATTAAATATTCTCAAAAAAGAAAAAAGAATTTAAGCCCAAATTGACCAAAAGATCAGAGAAACAGACTCATTCTTCGAATTTGCCTCAATCATACAAAGACAATGTCTGTCATTTTCCCAACTGGGTCTTTAAAGGTTATCAGAAAACACGCAACTCCTCCTGACGCGGTAGATGAGAACGAGTCTACACGACTCCTGACGCGGTAGATGAGAACGAGTCTACACGACTCCTGACGCGGTAGATGAGAACGAGTCTACACGACTCCTGACGCGGTAGATGAGAACGAGTCTATACGACTCCTGACGCGGTAGATGAGAACGAGTCTATACGACTCCTGACGCGGTAGATGAGAACGAGTCTACACGACTCCTGACGCGGTAGATGAGAACGAGTCTACACGACTCCTGACGCGGTAGATGAGAACGAGTCTACACGACTCCTGACGCGGTAGATGAGAACGAGTCTATACGACTCCTGACGCGGTAGATGAGAACGAGTCTATACGACTCCTGACGCGGTAGATGAGAACGAGTCTACACGACTCCTGATGCGGTAGATGAGAACGAGTCTATACGACTCCTGACGCGGTAGATGAGAACGAGTCTACACGACTCCTGACGCGGTAGATGAGAACGAGTCTATACGACTCCTGACGCGGTAGATGAAAACGAGTCTATACGACTCCTGACGCGGTAGATGAGAACGAGTCTATACGACTCCTGACGCGGTAGATGAGAACGAGTCTATACGACTCCTGACGCGGTAGATGAGAACGAGTCTATACGACTCCTGACGCGGTAGATGAGAACGAGTCTACACGACTCCTGACGCGGTAGATAAAGAAAACGCGTCTTCTGAAGCGAAATGAGTCGAGGATATCATTCTACTACGGCGCGCCTTGATCGCTAACTCCCCCGGCTCCTGTTTAGCGGAGGGGGCAGGCGGCATTACCTCCTCCTCCTCCTCCTCCTCCTCCTCACACCCGGACGTGGCCATCATGCATTCTGAACGCGACCTGGGAGGTGTCAAGGAGCGACTGAAATTTTCACAACGCGCTGCCGGCGAGAAAGAAAGATTTCGTCGGCGCGTCGTACGTACGTACGTACGTACGTCTGGCAGTGTCGTTGCACACCAATTAACTACCAGTCAGCCTGCTGCCAGTCACCATGTTCAGACTGTCGCTTGGCAGGTTCAAGTTGGGCGTGTGTGTGTGTGTGTGTGTGTGTATGTGTAGAACGGTTGCCGTAGACAGCACGGGCGTTGCATGACTCCATGGTACAAAGTCGTGCCCTTAATTCTTGCTCTGAGATGTGGTCAATTCATAGGAAATAATAATGATACTACTACTACTAATAATAATAATGATAATGATAATAATAATAATGATAATGATAATAGTAATGATAACAATAATAATAATAAGAATAATAATAATGATAATGATAATAATAATAACAATAATAATAATAATAATGATAATTAATAATAATAACTAATATATTGCAACTATGATGGTTTATAGGGGCAAATCAAATCTTTTTTGGCATATATATATATATATATATATATATATATATATATATATATATATATATATATATATATATATATATATACTTCCCACGTATTCCCTGCGTGTCGTAGAAGGCGACTAAAAGGGAAGGGAGCGGGGGGCTGGAAATCTTCCCCTCTCATTCTTTTTTTTAATTTTCCAAAAGGAAGGAACAGAGAAGGGGGCCAGGGTGAGGATGTTTCCTCAGAGGCCCAGTCCTCTGTTCTTAACGCTACCTCGCTGAGGCGGGAAATGGCGAATAGTATGAAAGAAAGAAATACATAAATCCCCCTGAGAGCAAAGAAGCACATATTCTTTCCAGCGACACGCCTAACTTTTCATAAGAAAATGTGTTCACTCGTCCGCCCACTGATGATAACCAGACGACAGTGACGTATTACTGACGGGGATCAGCATAACAACATGGCTGGCAACCCTGGCATTTCCCACACGGCGCAAAGAAAACGAGGAATCTGGACCCAGTGCATGGCTCTCTGGCGGGCTATACAAGACGACGGACCTACTCCTCCGCCGCCGTGTCAAAGTCTCTCTCCCACGATAAGGACGCAGAGATCTGCAGACGCGGGCGGTCGGACGCGCGCCCTCTCCGCCGCTCTCTGCTCTCTCTCTCTCTCTCTCTCTCTCTCTCTCTCTCTCTCTCTCTCTCACGTGCCTCCCACCCGCCCGCCCGAAGCCGGGAGCCTGACGGAGAAGAATGCATCCTTGCCTCCATTCCCCCCCACGAGTGATATTTTCTTTTTTCCCTTTACCCCGGTACAGTGCTAATGTCTGACGGAGGCGGAGGCGGAGGCGGAGGAGGAGGCTGAGGCAGTGGCGCGGGGTGGGAGTGATGGGCTGTTGACAGTGGAGTGACACGCTGTGTGGCGCAGAGAGACACGTTACTGTGTGCGGCGGTGACAGGAAGCTGAATATCGGCTGGTAGCGTGACACAGTGCGTGAGGCAGCAGAGCAGACAGAGAGAGAGAGAGAGAGAGAGAGAGAGAGAGAGAGAGAGAGAGAGAGAGAGAGAGAGAGAGAGAGACGGGGGGGGCCGTACGGGACGGCAGCTGACGGAGAGAGAGAGTTGACGGACGGCGCGGGCCGTAAGAGGAATGGGTAAGTAAGTGGTTCCTTGACGGGTGTGTGACGGGTAATGTGATGTAGACGTCGGGGGGCGCGTCTGTGGTGGGTGATGGTGGTGTTAACGATGATGATGGGAAACGATTAGCATCGAAGATGATTTGGGGAGGAGGGAGTGGTTGGGTGGTTAAGCTGAGCTGTGATGGTGATGAATAGCTCGAGAAACGGGATGAATGACGGTGAAATGCAGTCATTTTTTTTTTCAGATGATCTACGTCAAGAAAGAGACACTGACAGTGAAATGGAACAGCGCGCATCTAGCATAAGCTAACATGAAATACAGAATAACAAGAGTTACAACAGCGTGACGCATTTGACGTATAACGCAGTGAAGACGAAGGAGAGAGGGGAAGGAGGAGTGAAGGAGGAGGGTGGGGAAGGGGATAAAGAGGGAAGGATGAGGGAGAAAAAGAAGGCGTGATGGAGAGGTGGCATGGTGTATTTGCATGGGAAGTAATGCGCTCCCTCAAGCACGAAAACTGCAGAGAAACATAACGTATCACCGAAACATCTCCAGCCTCTCTCTCTCTCTCTCTCTCTCTCTCTCTCTCTCTCTCTCTCTCTCTCTCTCTCTCTCTCTCTCTCTCTCCCTGCGGTTGGCATCTCTGTGTCCCGCCGTCCTCCTCTGGGCGGTGAGCTGCGGCCTGGATGGCATTGAGGGACAACTTGATTTGAATAAAGTATTACTGCCACGACATTTTTCCCGTCCGTGGTCTTGTGTCCTGTCTTTCTTTCTTCTCTTTTTTTCCCAGGGGGGATGGGGGTGGGCTGTTGTGGGGTTGTCGAAGGGAAAAAGGGGAAGGGAAGGGTTTCCCGTGGGTGGAAGGGCCGCAGGAGCACTTGACTCAACGCAGGGGCCTTGGCGCGTGGGTGCTTGGCTGAGTGGCTGGCTTTTTTTTTTGTGGTGCGGGGGCTAATTGGATGAATAATTGACAGGATGATCGATGGATGATCTCGTTTTATGCAGACGGATTGGCTGGAGACTCATAGACTGGATGACTTGCGTGAAAGGACGAGAGACTAATTGTTTGGATAACCGACAGAGACAGACGTTGTACTGACGGATGGTTAGTTAACTAGCTGGCAGGGTGAATGGCTGGCAGAGCTGTTAGAGGCAGCTGGAAGGGTCAATGAGGCACGGTGCCAGAGATAATGGCTGAGCTGGCAAGGGTTTTATTGAATGGGAGAGCGTCTGGCATACTCGGGTAGCAGACACGGGGGAAGGTACGTGAGTGTGCTGAAGAAGGGCAGCTGATACAGAGCCTGGCTGAGAGTGTGTGGAGGGTGTTGACGTTCCATCACCTGTGTTTGCCAACCGCTGTTCCTGGCTTTTCTCGAGTGTTTATCGAGTCAAAAAATCTATCGAATCCATCTTTTACAGAACGGTCACGAATTCCACTTTAATTTCTTCCGCACGGAAGTGTAAGATGATACTATTTCAATATTCTATTCTACAGATGTAATGATGTTATATATCATCATATGTTACATTACATATCATATATATATTCCCCAGGTCGACTCCCATATATCACGTCATTCCAATTAACTTTATCCCAAGCACGCCTCTCACCTTCCTGCATGTTCAGGCTCCGATCACTCAAAATCTTTATCACTTCATCAACTCGAGTGTGGTGACGAAGGGCCGGGGGTGTGTCACCAGTTTATTGCCAACCTGCCGTTATGAGCTGCCGGTGCTTGTCGGAAAGGGTGGACAGGGTAATGGAGATGAGGACCTCTCAGTAGGTGGTGTTAGAAGTGCCCAGGGAGACTCTACATGCCCCTGCCTGCATTCTTTCTAGCTGGTCCCTCTTATGTAGCTGTTAGTGAGGAGGTGGTGTAGCTGAGCTGAACTGGTGTGTGTGTGTGTGTGTGTGTGTGTGTGTGTGTGTGTGTGTGTGTGTGTGTGTGTGTGTGTGTGTGTGTAGACTACTATAGTTAAGGACACATGTCCTCATCAAAGCTTACCCTTCCACAAAGCATGAAAATATCCAAAAGTAATGGCAGAGAAAGGAATAAAAAAAAGAGAATTAACCTTACGTTACAGTTAATGTAATAATTTGTTAATTATTAGTTATGATCTTCATGACATGAACAGAGTCTTCGTCATCTTAACTTCTAACCTGATAATAATGCATGTAGCTCATGCACTTTGTCCTCGAAGCCTTTGAGCCTTTTATCATGAGTTATCTTCAGGTGATAGTGAGGAGACGAACCCATTGGTATGAGCGCCTCATAAACGGGAGAGCACCGCCCTCTCTGACAACAGTAATAGTCTCATCTATCACGGAGGACGCCTCAGAACTCGCTAACTAAAGACGCAACAACTCCGAAAGAGAAAGGGATTTCTTTAACTTTCTTGAAGCCCCGTAATTACCGAAGTAATTATTATGGGGAAGAACCACCAGAGGAGCAACCCTTTGTGTGGGGAAGAACCACCGGAAGATAACTTCGTTACCGTACAGTCTTGTAAATAAACCGGAATTTAACTTCGTTACCCTACAGTCTTGTAAATAAACCGGAATTTAACTTCGTTACCCTACAGTCTGGTAAATAAACCGGAATTTAACTTCGTTACCCTACAGTCTGGTAAATAAACCGGAATTTAACTTCGTTACCCTACAGTCTGGTAAATAAACCGGAAGATAACTTCGTTACCTTACAGTCTGGTAAATAAACTGGAAGATAACTTCGTTACCAGACAGTCTTGTAAATAACCGGAATTAAACTTCGTTACCCTACAGTCTGGTAAATAAACCGGAATTTAACTTCGTTACCCTACAGTCTTGTAAATAAACCGGAATTTAACTTCGTTACCCTACAGTCTTGTAAATAAACCGGAATTTAACTTCGTTACCGTACAGTCTGGTAAATAAACCGGAAGATAACTTCGTTACCTTACAGTCTGGTAAATAAACCGGAAGATAACTTCGTTACCCTACAGTCTTGTAAATAAACCGGAAGATAACTTCGTTACCGTACAGTCTTGTAAATAAACCGGAATTTAACTTCGTTACCCTACAGTCTGGTAAATAAACCGGAATTTAACTTCGTTACCCTACAGTCTGGTAAATAAACCGGAAGATAACTTCGTTACCGTACAGTCTTGTAAATAAACCGGAAGATAACTTCGTTACCGTACAGTCGTGTAAATAGACCGGAAGATAATTTCGTTACCTTACAGTCTGGTAAATAAACTGGAAGATAACTTCGTTACCAGACAGTCTTGTAAATAACCGGAATTAAACTTCGTTACCCTACAGTCTGGTAAATAAACCGGAAGATAACTTCGTTACCCTACAGTCTGGTAAATAAACCGGAAGATAACTTCGTTACCCTACAGTCTGGTAAATAAACCGGAATTTAACTTCGTTACCCTACAGTCTTGTAAATAAACCGGAAGATAACTTCGTTACCCTACAGTCTGGTAAATAAACCGGAAGATAACTTCGTTACCGTACAGTCTGGTAAATAAACCGGAAGATAACTTCGTTACCGGACAGTCTTGTAAATAACCGGAATTTAACTTCGTTACCCTACAGTCTGGTAAATAAACCGGAAGATAACTTCGTTACCGTACAGTCTTGTAAATAAACCGGAATTTAACTTCGTTACCCTACAGTCTGGTAAATAAACCGGAATTTAACTTCGTTACCGTACAGTCTTGTAAATAAACCGGAATTTAACTTCGTTACCGTACAGTCTTGTAAATAAACCGGAATTTAACTTCGTTACCCTACAGTCTTGTAAATAAACCGGAAGATAACTTCGTTACCGTACAGTCTTGTAAATAAACCGGAATTTAACTTCGTTACCCTACAGTCTTGTAAATAAACCGGAATTTAACTTCGTTACCCTACAGTCTTGTAAATAAACCGGAATTTAACTTCGTTACCCTACAGTCTGGTAAATAAACCGGAATTTAACTTCGTTACCCTACAGTCTGGTAAATAAACCGGAAGATAACTTCGTTACCGTACAGTCTTGTAAATAAACCGGAAGATAACTTCGTTACCGTACAGTCTTGTAAATAAACCGGAAGATAACTTCGTTACCGTACAGTCTTGTAAATAAACCGGAAGATAACTTCGTTACCCTACAGTCTGGTAAATAAACCGGAATTTAACTTCGTTACCCTACAGTCTGGTAAATAAACCGGAATTTAACTTCGTTACCCTACAGTCTGGTAAATAAACCGGAAGATAACTTCGTTACCGTACAGTCTTGTAAATAAACCGGAATTTAACTTCGTTACCGTACAGTCTTGTAAATAAACCGGAATTTAACTTCGTTACCCTACAGTCTGGTAAATAAACCGGAATTTAACTTCGTTACCCTACAGTCTTGTAAATAAACCGGAAGATAACTTCGTTACCCTACAGTCTGGTAAATAAACCGGAATTTAACTTCGTTACCGTACAGTCTTGTAAATAAACCGGAATTTAACTTCGTTACCCTACAGTCTGGTAAATAAACCGGAAGATAACTTCGTTACCGTACAGTCTTGTAAATAAACCGGAAGATAACTTCGTTACCGTACAGTCTTGTAAATAAACCGGAATTTAACTTCGTTACCCTACAGTCTTGTAAATAAACCGGAAGATAACTTCGTTACCGTACAGTCTTGTAAATAAACCGGAAGATAACTTCGTTACCCTACAGTCTGGTAAATAAACCGGAAGATAACTTCGTTACCCTACAGTCTTGTAAATAAACCGGAAGATAACTTCGTTACCCTACAGTCTGGTAAATAAACCGGAAGATAACTTCGTTACCGTACAGTCTTGTAAATAAACCGGAATTTAACTTCGTTACCCTACAGTCTGGTAAATAAACCGGAATTTAACTTCGTTACCGTACAGTCTTGTAAATAAACCGGAAGATAACTTCGTTACCGTACAGTCTTGTAAATAAACCGGAAGATAACTTCGTTACCCTACAGTCTGGTAAATAAACCGGAAGATAACTTCGTTACCGTACAGTCTTGTAAATAAACCGGAAGATAACTTCGTTACCGTACAGTCTTGTAAATAACCGGAATTTAACTTCGTTACCCTACAGTCTTGTAAATAAACCGGAATTTAACTTCGTTCCCCTACAGTCTGGTAAAAAAAACCCGGGAAGAAAACTTCGTTACCTTACAGCGGGTAAAAAAAACCGGGAAGAAACTTCGTTCCCGGGACAGTTTGTAAAAAAACCGGAAAAACTTCTTTTCCCCTACATTTTGGGAAAAAAAACCCGGGAAGAAAACTTCTTTTCCCGGGTACAGTCTTGTAAAAAAACCCGGGGGGTTTAAATTTCAATCCTGTATCGTAATTAACATTTCTCAAGTCAACCACTTGACAGTAATCATAAGTCCTCTGCTTGGAAAAGCCTTGTTAATATAAACTAGTGAGTTTACCTCTCACATCATACAAGTTGGCACCAACCTATTGTTTTTTTCTCATCTGAATGGCAATGTATCGGGTTAATAGTCTATCTATGCAAATCCAATGCAAATGCCACTGGATTTACGTACATATAAAAGATTTAATTTATGGACACAATGTAATTTCCTAATATTCACATTTTCTATTTTATTTTTTTCTCTTGGGTCACCTCGATGTGTTTTTTCTTTCTTTCAAAATTTACTCTCTTGATTTGTTCTGTTCTGTTTTACGTATATGATATATCTTCAAAAGTCCATTTTCTATCATTTTTTTTCCCTCATTCTACTTTCCCGATTTTGCCAAAACCCTTAATTCTTTTTTTATCTTTACTCATTATTACTTCGTCCTCCTTCTCCTAGTCTTCTTTTCATCTACTTTTCCCCACTCTTTAATTCGTCCTAATGGCTCTTATGTGTTTGAAATTCATGATGAGCATTTTTAGCACTGTGAAGGCAATTATCGGTAAATTAATTATCGATATGAAAAAAAATATCCTTTTTTTTCCCGACGCATTAAGCCAATAACTGAACGTTTTACGATTATCATAATCGGCATCGGTCATATTGGAAATCTCCTCAGTAATCTCAACCTCTGGTAATTATTGTTTAGTAGTCACACGTACGTTCCCGGTGTTACCGGACTCCGCCTCCTGGTCGTTAAGCCGCGAGTGTGTAAAAGTCAATTCTTCGGGCGAGCTTGTCTCAACGGAGCGCAGTCCACATACTCTCAAGTTGTCATGTGTCTTATCCACATTTAAGTCCCCCTTCAAGACCTCTCCATGGTCTACCCCGACCGCTTCACGCGCCCTGGCTCAGTCCATTTACTGCACGTCGGCCCCAGTATGACAATTCGTTCCAATTCACTCTATCCAGTGCGCGCCTTTCACCCTTCTGCAAGTTCAGGTCCCGACTATTAGATTTTTTTTCTTCACTTAATCCATCCATCTCCATTTTGGCTTCCCCCTTCTCCTTGTCCCCTCCACAACAGATTCGTAGATCCTCCTCGCCGACCTTTCCTCACTCATTCTCTCCATATGTCCAAACCATTTCAACACACCCTCTTCTGCTCTCTCAACCACATCCTCCTTACCTCCACACATATCTCTCTCTTACCCTTTTATTACTTACTCGATCAAACCACCTCCAACATTTCATTTCCAACACATTAATCCAACTCCTCGCATTCTCATTTACGTATAGGCCATGCTTCACATCCATACAACATTGTTGGGACTAATATATATATATATATATATATATATATATATATATATATATATATATATATATATATATATATATATATATATATATATATATATAAAGACCACAAGCGTTACTTCGACAGACTGAAGTACTTTACTATCTATAACACCGCAAAAAACCGATGAGATCCCAAATTACATTCGTTCGTCAGCCTGCAAAGCAGAGATCAAATGGTACACACACACACACACATAGACACATACGAGCGGGAACAACCATCCACGCATGAGGATGCATGATAGTGTTAACATTCACCAAGGTAAACTGTGTGCCAGGGGTTGGGGGAGAGGGGAGAGAAGGGAAGGGGGTGTCCGTGTGTCGTATCTCGCATGACCCAGGAATGGATGGAGCACCGTGAGGATGAATGGACGAGGTGCCGAGCCCGGGCAACGGAGATACATGTTTGAGAGCACCGGCGGTACGACCGGGTTCCGCCAGTGCAATAGGGAGATGCCCCTCTGGGTTTCTCCGTTCCATTTTCAAGCCATCGAGTGAGCGAGTGGACGCCGCTGGAAAATACGGAGTCGTCCTGAACACCGCGTTTAAAGGCATCCTCTCTTCTTTTTTTTCTATGGTTTACACAAGGCCATGACGCGAGAGATAAGGAGTTTGATTACATATCTACTCACCTCCGAGAAAAATTGGGCCAACTGCAGTACTGATAGAGTTAAAATTGGGATCAGTATCGTCTTAATGCCTCATGGGAATTCCTTGATTTTGAATTAAGCCGAGAGTCATGTCTCTATAATGCCAGCTGAGGTCTTCTATTCCAACACGTCTCTATAATGCCAGCTAAGGTCTTCCATCCCAGCACGTCTCTATAATGCCAGCTGAGGTCTTCCATCCCAGCACGTCTCTATAATGCCAGCTAAGGTCTTCCATCCCAGCACGTCTCTATAATGCCAGCTGAGGTCTTCCATCCCAGCACGTCTCTATAATGCCAGCTGAGGTCTTCTATCCCAGCACGTCTCTATAATGCCAGCTGAGGTCTTCTATCCCAGCACGTCTCTATAACGTCAGTGGAGGTCTTCCATCCCAGCACGTTTCTATAATGCCAGTTGAGGGCTTCCATCCCAGCACGTCTCTATAACGCCAGTTGAGGGCTTCCATTCCAGCACGTCTCTATAACGCCAGTGGAGGTCTTCCAACACGTCTCTATAACGCCAGTGGAGGTCTTCCAACACGTCCTACGGCCAACATGGCTTGGAGTCTACGGCCTCATAATGACGCGCGTACACAACCCTACCCCGACCCCACCCACACGCTACGCTAACCACGTCGAGCTAACCACGCGTGAGGGCGGCCCACACGTGACGCGTCGTTGGAATCCCTCCTTGATTTATCGTGGAACCTGCCCCAGACGTTTTCTGTTGATGTCTTTGCTCAAGGACCCGCGTTAGATTTTCTTTTCTTTCTTTCTTCTGCATACAGGCATGCAGACATCGGAGGAACAGTTCGGAACAGAGACTTTAGAACAGACTTTAGAAAATACATACGCATACTCACACACATTCACACACACACACACACACACACACACAAACACGTGCAGACAACGCCCCCATAGAATATCCATACGCATACGTAAGACACACACACACACACACACACACACACACACACACACACACACACACACACCTCCCCCTAGCCCTAAAAAGACCCTGATAATAACCATCCCTTCTCTTTGCTCCGCCGCCATAAACCTTAACCCGGGTCGGGGAAATCAACTATAAAGTTTAACGAGCGCGCGGGGGTGTGTAAAGACATGGGCAGACATACAACGTCCCGGTATGATAGACTATGGTTAACGCGATGTCTAAACGACCTTCCCACCCAAACGACCTCCCCCACCCACCCCCCCACTTTACGTAGTAGACCCACGTGGGAAGCTTAACGTGCACACGTGGTTAGCGTAGCACGTGCGTGGAGGGATGTACAACAGGTATGTGAGTAGGCTACATAGCATGTGGACCAGTTCTCAGTATGTGGGAGTCTAGGGGTCAACATGCAGGGGCCGTGCTACAACGCAAGAGATACAAGCAACATTATGAAGGTGGTCGTGGTTCAACAACATATGTGGGCTTCGTTCGCTGTATGGAGGCGTAATTACAGTCACTAACAACCCGGTTGGTAACGCGCAGACGCAGTGAACAGAAAGGGTGATCAGAAATGATCGTGATTAATATTCATGGGAGCATATTAACATTATGTGTAAAAACAGACGCCATGTTAAAATCATTAGTCACATGTTAAGTTCAGTAAAGACCACACCTGAGTGTGATTAACGAATTGTGATCGTGATTAACATGTGATCATGCATTAATCATATTTGACCATGGTCGGAATGTCGAGGTAGTTACGAATATGTGAACATGATTGATACTAAGTGAACATGGTTGATAAATATGTGAACATGATTGATATGTGAACATGACCGATAAATATGTGAACATGACTGATCATATGGGCGAAATACTAACTGAACTCAAATATGGTTACGAACGTATGAATGTGATTAACAATATACTGTGAGTAATCACATGTAAACATGATTAATATCATATCATTGTGATTAACAAAAAACAAGTGACCTGATGAACAAAATGTAAATAAGATTAATATCATGCGAATACTGTTAATGACATGTTAAGACTAATATTATGCGAATGCTGTCAATGACATGTGAGCGAATGCAATATACATGAAAAAAAAGGGTCTCTGATTAACATATCAACATAATCAAGGTATAATCGTGGTTAACGACACGTAGAGCTGGTAATTAAAGTAACATGGCTAACATTAACATACGGGTATGATCGTGGTTAACGACGCACAAAGCTGGTAATTAAAGTAACATGGCTAACATTAACATATGGCGAGATTAACATGTGAGTTTGGCGAGATTAACATGTGAGTTTGGCGAGATTAACATGCGAGTTTGATCGAGCAGTAGTCGCGAACAAAGCAACACACGGGGCCTGCTTAACAGACCTGGACGTAGTTGAAGACGTTAATGACAACGTCTCGGACGTAGTCAACAGAGTTATCGTAGTTATCATAATGAAATACTACTCTATAAGAAAATGTACGAATGTGGAAAGATAACTTATTTTACACCCAGTTGATGCACGTAAGTAGTTTGTGAACATCTTGGTGTTGATTGAAGACCAAACTGCGTTTTCGTTACGACTTGTGAAAGAGGTATCGTCTACGACTCGTGAAGGACGTATCATTTACGACTTGTGAAGGACGAATCATTTACGATGTGTGAAGGATATATCATTTACGACTTGTGAATGACGTATCATTTACGACGTGTGATTGACGTATCATTTGTGACATGCGAAGGACGTATCATTTATGACATGCGAAGGACGTATCATTTATGACATGCGAAGGACGTATCATTTACGACTTGTGAATGACGTATCATTTATGACATGTGAATGACGTATCAGGAACGTGGGAAGGTGGTTGGTCTACCGTCTGTGCATGGTGTATAATGTCAATTTTGTCACCAGTTTAAACAAGGCTACTTCAGCGTACGGGGTTGTTAACAATAACAACAGCATGCAAATGAGGTTATCTTGATATGCATGTGGCTCAGAGGAAGAAGAAGAAGAAGAAGAAGAAGAAGAAGAAGAAGAAGAAGAAGAAGAAGAAGAAGAACAACAACAACAACAACAAGAACAAGAACAAGAAGAGGAAGAGGAAGAAGTAGAAGAGAGAAGAAGAAGAAGAAGAAGAAGAAGAAGAAGAAGAAGAAGAAGAAGAAGAGGAAGAAGAAGAACAAGAAGAGGAACAGGAAGAAGAAGAGGAAGAAGAAGAACAAGAAGAAGAAGAAGAAGAAGAAGTAGAAGAAGAAGAAGAAAAGAAGAAGAAGAAGAAGAAGAAGAAGAAGAAGAAGAAGAAGAAGAAGAAGAAGAAGAAGAAGAAGAAGTAGAAGAAGAAGAAGAGAGAAAAAAAGAACTGGTCTTGGATAACAAGTTCCAGAAATAGCTGATGACTTATGAGCCTGGGTTGGTTAGGTCTGATGAGGTTATCTGAGTGGCTGCAGGACGTGTGTGTGTGTGTATGTGTGTGTGTGTGTGTGTGTGTGTGTGTGTGTGTGTGTGTGTGTGTGTGTGTGTGTGTGTATGTGTGTGTGTGTGTGTGTGTGTGTGTAAGGGTACATATGGATGTTACATATAACCAGGTGCTTGTATGAATGTGTGTATGTTTCAAACCACACACACACACACACACACACACACACACACACACACTGGTATAATCAAAACCAACAGACGTGGTTGGCAAGACAAACAGGACAGGATGGAACCCAACCAAAAGAAAGAACATCCATCCCCCTCCTCCACCTCCTCCTTCTAGGAAGCAAGCGATCTACCAAGGCCCATCACCACCAATAGCCAGGGTGAAACCCATAAGAATCCAATATTACTCTCAATATTGCTCGCCTCCACTAATTCGATATTTATTGCCTTTATACGTGTGTGGTGTGCTGTGTGTGTGTGTGTGTGTGTGTGTGTGTGTGTGTGTGTGTGTGTGTGTGTGTGTGTGTACAAGTGTTTTTGCATATGTGTTCTTGTGTTGTTTTGTGCATGCGTGTGTGTCTGTGCGTGTGAGTGTGTCTGTGTTTGCCTGAAACTGTGGATTTTACGACAGTCCATGTTTATATATGTAAATATATACACCTGTATGGGTATATGCGGCTTTGCGTGTGCTTTTGACTTTGGCGTAATCATGTTCGTGCTTCCATATGTATATATGTATGTGGTTAACTTTGTGTAACTGAATGTCCGTCCATGCATGCATGCTGATGTGTGGGTTTATGCCACGTGGATATGTGTGTGTACGGGGGCATAATATGCAAATGAGTGCCTTATTTACTTCCTTCCTGGCCCAGGGAAAGGGGGAGGGGGGATTCCCCTTCCTGCAGCACTCAGGAAGCTGGCCACGTCCACCGGGAGGGACCACAAGTCATAAAGGTTTGGTGAGGTTGCGTGTGTGCGACTATGCGCAGAGAGTACACATGTGTACACCCATCCTGGGAAATGCTGTAATGCTATGCTTCCTTCGTCTCCTCATTCAACCCACAACCTCCCATTCCTCTTGGATGACGTGGTCATTTTCTCCCTACAACCCCCAGTGGTCTTCTCGTCGCGCAAGCCTCCCTTCATCTCACTCCCTCAATATCCTGGAGGGTCTGTTCCTTAGCTCTGAGGATCTCATCCCTCCAGACTCCAAGCTACTTCCTCCCTCCTTCCTCGGTCTATACCATGTCTCCCACTCATACCCAACCATCGCAAGTCTACCTGCTCCTCCTCTGCAATCACTTCACCCACTCCTCTTCCTCCTCGTTTTCTTCCTCCCCTGACCTCACCTCATGTCGCCCTATGAGACTCCCTCACCACAGTCGCCCTTCTCCTCCTGACCTGGCCTCACCTCCCTTCACCCCATCAGACAACCCCCCCAGCAAAGGCCTCCTCTCCTACCTCCCCTACATTCGTTCACCCATCAACCCAAGTGTTTGTACAGTACAGCGTGTCGCTGCTGCCACCATCGCGCCCCGGGATGAAATATACCCCCACTCCCTGTACCATCACTCCCATACAGGAAACCCCTCTCACGTGGATCTTCAAATGAACATCAACAGATCCAGGCCATCACTGTATATTATGACTTTCCACACCTCCATCACTGTGAGGGAGGTATTGCTCCACGCTTGGCTCCTATTGGCGTAACACACACACACACACACACACACAAACACACACACACACACACACACACACACACACACACACACACACATATATATATATATATATATATATATATATATATATATATATATATATATATATATATATATATACACACACACATATTCCACGTACGTATCACTCATTCCTTAAGTGAAAGCTGTGTCTCTCTCTCTCTCTCTCTCTCTCTCTCTCTCTCTCTCTCTCTCTCTCTCTCTCTCTCTCTCTCTCTCTCTCTCAGCGCCCTGATTAGATTCAGCAATGACGCTGACGACATAATCAAGCCTTTTAAAGCCTTTTGCTGGTCATTATCAGTCGTCACGTAAATACGTATACACCACCATTTACAGTATTTCTTGTACTGTCCTTTGGCATGACTGTTGCTTGCCGGCAGCCTCTTAACATCGAGGATACGACCTTCTGGCACGACAGGGTGTGCACCGTGAGTACGATGGCTTTGACCCTCGACCTAACCCGTAAGGAGACAGCGCTTAAGGGGTCGTACTTCTCCCGTGGAGGAGGGTACACGAAGCGGGGTCCCCGGCATAACTGGGAGACTTCGTCTCACGCAGTAATCAAATGTGGACAGACTTAACAACCTACATGTAACGAATGACCTCATTCACCTTCATTCCTCATCCTCACATCTGTACGAGCTGCCGGGCTCCACCTGCCTCACGTACTCACATAAAACAATAGTTACACATTCCCGGAAAATTACTGACAAGATACTTTTTCCTTTGGGCTTACTCTCCGTCTGACACACCATCCCCATTTTCTTCCAGCCTACCGATGATCCTATATCATACATCATATATTACTATATTCCTATGAGTCCACGGGGAAAATGAAACACGAAAAGTTCCCAAGTGCACTTTCGTGTAATAATCACATCATCAGGGGAGACACAAGAGAGGAATATAACAGTCAGTTGATATACATCGAAGAGACGAAGCTAGGACGCCATTTGGTAAAAATGTGATTGTCCACGAGCAAAATTGTGATCCTTTCCAATATTACTATATATCAAGATTTAGAAACGAGTTGCAACCGACTGGTCTATCCAATCGCGATCATGACTTGGGAGATCAGAGGGGGTGACTCTGGTTTTACCCACATCCTCCTGCCACTCAGGATGGCCCTCAGCCAGCAGACTTTAGCCTGCTTGGGTATTTGATCAAGAAACAACAACAAGACACCTCAGTCTTGCCCACAATTTTTATTTTCCTTCGGGAGAGGAAGTCGGTCGTGAAAGCAGCCCCTCATTCTCGAACTGATATCACTCAGGTTTGTGCTTTTCTTGCCTTAAAACTTGTAATAAACTTAATGGATGAATGGAGAACACACGTCAATGAATTAGAAACATATGGATGAGTTTGAACACTACTTGCCCCAGTGTTAAAGCGGACATCTCCCTTCCCACTTGCTGGTAATGATCCCCCTCCACGCAGGCAAATATTGAATTAATATTTCCAATCTACTGCGCTGCCCGGATTCTCTAAATATTTGTCCAATAGGACGCATAATGAGGCGGTACAACTCGCTCCGCTCACCTCCACGCACATGCTTGTATGTACACAGCCTCTTGCTACCTTGGGCGACAAAAAGATCTTGCTCTCCAAGATCATCTGAGAGATACGGACACGTTCAAGGAGTACTTCTCCCTGAGCGTGCTATCTCAGAGTGTGTGTGTGTGTGTCTGATGATATCAGTATACGAAGGGAGGCCAGCTGTAGAAGTGACGTGGAGGAAGAGGAGGAGAACGTGATGTGGAGGGAGGAAAGTGGGAGGAGGATGAGTTAGATTATATACTTGAGAATGCGAAGGGAGGGATATACAAGGGAATGCAAACAGCAACAGATCACAGGGTCTCCTCGAGGCTGTGTGTGATAGAGGAAGAGAAATGAAACTCATAGATCAGTACGGTAAGAGAAGAAAGATGTACATATTTGAAATAGAATAACATAAACATTTCATGTTGCTAAGGAGGCGCAAATAATGTCAGTCGTGGACTTGAAGCAAAGTGTTTATCATGTCTGTTCTCAGACGTATGGTATGGTATTACGTTCAACTGGTCATATTGATAAATCATTCCATAAGTTAACTATCCAGTTGAAGGGAAAGTACTTCGGCTCATTCTAGGTAAAACGTTTGCCCACGAGTCTGTAACCATTACTACAAGTGTAATCAGACGAATCTATCTCTACGTAAGTCGTTATATATCGAGATAATCGAAGCCTTTGATAATATTGAATGTCTGTATCAGATCACCTCTTAACCTTCTCTTTTCTAAACTAGGTAGATTTAAGGCGTTTAGTTACCTCTCATAGGAGTTGTTTCTCAGTCCGTCATCATCTTGGTGGCTCCTCCATGTACTCTTTCCATTCTGTCATGTCTCTCTCTCTTCGAGTAGGGGTAACCAAAACTGAATCTAATATTCGAGATGGGATGTACGAATTACATGTAATTTCCTTATCTATAAATCCACGAATGTTGTTCGTCTTTTCATCTCCTTCTGTGCACTGCATATTTGGCTATATAGATCAAGAGGGATTATTACACTCCAAGTCTTTTTCCTCATTTACCATTGGCAGTTTATCAGAATTCATGGTGTAGTTTGCCTTTTCATTTTTAATGCCGACATGTACAAGTTTGCACATAGCAGTATCAACATTCATTTGCCAATTGAAAGCCAACTCCATTAGGTTTTCTACGTCCGTTTGAAGCTGTCGACGTTCCATTTCTGTTGTAGATCATTTCCCAAAGTCAGCATCGCCTGCAAATTTTTGATATCCCACAATGCAGCACAAATGGTCCCCCTCCACTGCTTTGAAAGTTTCACTGAAGCTCTACCAAGCGACGTCCATATCGCTTTCATTTATGATATCATCATCCCAAGTTTGCAGTCAAGAGCAATGCGAAGATCTTTCACATTTTCTAAGCTAAAATTTGGATTTTTGGTTTTTCTTTTACACGACTTGCATGTTGGCCAGCATCACAGCCCATGTTGAAAGTTTACTCCAAAGTAATTCGCAGGTGATCATGTGTCCCACACATTTCTCCGACTGCAACACTGTTAACGAGGTCCTCATTTGTAGCAAGATGTAAATCTAATATATATTCTCGTCGCGCGTAGGTTTATCAACTAATTGTATTAGGAAACTATCAAGCAGAATTAGGCAAAGCCCGCGCCCCGAGCTACTACTGGAGAGGGAGTCAGAGGGAGTCTATTAGTATACTTGATAACGGTAAGTTAAAATCACCTACTATGATCGAATCGTTTTCACTGCTAATTTCTGTAATTCAATGATAAAGTCCTTCGACTGGCTCTGGTGTGTGTCTGTGTGTTAGGGTCTTATAAACGATTTATACATTTATGTTCTTTCGAAACTTATCTTTGATATCTACGAAAATTGAAGTCATTTTGATCAACAGCAACGACACTTTTCGACACAGGATTTGGATAAGCTTCAACATAGAGCAAGACACAACAGTCTACATCAATTCCCTCATCACTAGTAAACACAGCGTGTCCAGGAATGGCGCAAGTAGCGAAGAAATCTACATTTCTAACATCGAAACAAGAATCCGAAATGCCAATAAATCGTAACTTTCTTTCTATACAATTGTCTCAAACTCCGACATTTTGAGACGCATACTCCACATGCGTTAACGGAGAATATTCTAATACAAGACTGAGACTATTATTTGTACGTATATATTCAGCATGGGTAGCGGGGAGGCCGCCTACGCGAACAGAGCAGCCCTTAACCTGAACTTGAACTGACCCATCCTGGTCGCTAACCAGCCTCCTTCCCTACGTCCACCTGGGGATTGATCTCACCCCGCGACCTGCCTCGTTCCCAAACGGCGGTGCCAGCTGACGCATCTCATCATGTACCACTACCGGCTGCACGACGTACGTCCCCCGACGCCCCAACCTGTGCAATGACCTCCACTACCTGAGAAGTGACCACTAGGCGGCCCCAAACTGCCTTGTTCCTATCGTGGGTCAGGTCTCTGACCTTTAGTTTACCTATCTTGCCACGTTCCCTCTTATCCTAAATCCCCCTTTCAGGTTTTCTAAATCCTGAGTCCCTAACTAGTTTATGTCTATGGGGGAAAAAGGGCCTAATATTCTCATCTAACTCTCTGCCATGACGGTCTTTCCCTATGCCATTCAAACGGAGTCTATCCCTCAGCAACGAGGCTTCTATCTCGGCTAAAATGATCCCACAGTTCTATACAAAAGACGTTTTCCTCCTCCTCCTCCTCTTCCTCCCTACAGACAACCTCAGTTCTATTTATCCCCAGCATTCTACTGTGGGCACTGGGACGTTACGTCATATCAGGGCAGCAGCAATGCCGAGACGACCACTTCCTGCAGCTATCTCTGAACGTACAGATAAGATCTTCCGGCAATTCGTTAACACTTCTCCTGATTCCCCATAGACTGTACTGTCTCTCCCGACCTGAGCAAACGTCGAATCCTCGTGGGTGTTGGAGACAATGCCACCAAACTTTCCCAGCATATCATCCACAGAAGTCCAGTTCTTCGTCCTTAAGCAAAGGAATCCCAAGACCAGAGTAGATGATGCTTTGGCTCATCCTGTACCTCGTCTTCCAGTAAACTAAACCTATTCTGGGTCGGGACCTCCCTCTCCAGAACCTCTGCTTGTCGACGGGTCTTCCTTAGCGGTCTGGAAAGTACATTCATCCTCAAAACTTTCGTCTCCAGAGCAACCAACGTATCTTCTAAGTACTCTCCACCTTATTTGTGGTGGTTCGTTGGGACTGAAGAGGCGATGGCACACAGAACTTAGCAGCTGAGCTAACAGTGCAACTGACATCAGGGTTGAGCCAAGCGTAACGTAGGATATTCTAGAGTTTCATCCTGACAGTTCAAGAGCAAGTTTGCATTTAGTTACGTATCTCTTACCTTCCTCCACTGAAGATGATTTGGTTCGTTTTGCGTCCCGGATGAATCAAAACAAAACGCAGTAACAAGGATGCAAATCATTCTTTTTCCGAACAGATATCTGACATGACACAATGCTTCTTTGCTACATATCACAGACGTTCTGTTATCGCAAACTTCCGCCCATTAACTACATGTTTTGGAACAGGTTTATACAACCTTTCACCCTCTTCATACACGTCTTCAACCTACTACACCTAGCGTGCCCAAGTGAAGCATGAACCTCTAAGCTAAACATTAACGCTTCGTACGTCTCGAATCTTCGTGTCAAAGTTATGCGTCAGAAAGGAAAGAAAAGGAAATCAAACGTTTGGAAAGGAAAAAGTCAAACGTTCGGAAAAAAAAGAAATCAAAACGTTTGAAAATCTGTTTTCATTTGAAAATCTGCTTTCAATCATGATACACTGCATAAAAGAAAATCTTTATATTTTAGTCACAATCTTTCTTCAAGACATTATGATACGACCATATCCCTAAAGTGTCTCTGCGTAGGAACAGCACCCAAGAATTAGCGAGGATAGGATCAAATTTGTTCATCGAGAACACCTAATTACTAACCTCACACAGCCCCGGGTGGCGAGGAAAATTCCTCCGCGGTGCTCCGGCACGCTTGCCTCTGCTCACACGAGAATGTCAGGCTGTCAGCCTTGCAAAAACTGGCGCAAGTATCGTTCCTCACCAACAGTCTGCATACGTGAGAGATGTCAGTGTGAGGGGAGGTGTGAGGTGTGTGTGTCTGTCTTCCTCCTGTTTTTCCAGCCTCTCTCTCTCTCTCTCTCTCTCTCTCTCTCTCTCTCTCTCTCTCTCTCTCTCTCTCTCTCTCTCTCTATCTATCTATCTATCTATCTAACTTTCTCTCTCTTCTCCACCAGCCTCCAACTTCTCCTCCTAAAATCTCCACCTTCTTCTCCTCCAACCAGCCTCTCCAACTTCTCCTCATTCAGCCTCTCCAACTTCTCATTCAGCCTCTCCAACTTCTCCTCATTCAGCCTCTCCAACTTCTCCTCCAACCAGCCTCTCCAACATCTACTCCTCCTCCAACTCCTCCTCCTCCTCCAGCCCCCAGCCTCTCCTTCTCCAGTCTTTGACACCTCAGATGCAAATCTCCCTGGGACACCACCTGCCACTCGCTGCTTTGTCACCCTAGACCCTGGCTGCGGTGAGGGAGGAGGAGGGGGTGTGTTAGCAGGGAGAGGTTGAGGGAGGCAGAGGAGAAGAGTGAGGGAGGCAGAGTGGGAGAGTTAAGCAAGGAGGCAGATTGGGGAACTGAAGAAGGGAAGACAGAGGGAGTGAATGAAGCATGGGGATAAAGAGGATAGAATATGAAGCCAGGAAGACAGAAGACGCTAAACAGCGAGAGAAACAGAGAAGAGATGACAACGGTGGTAGAGAGGAACGGACGAGGATAGAGGCAGAGAGAAGAACAGAAAGAGAACAGAAAGTTGAAGGGGGAGGTTGAGAGAAGAGGATGAGAAGGGGGAGAAATACACAGAGAAACAAATATAATGACAGAATGAGAGACAAAAGAGATAACTACTTGGATCAAGTCAACAGTATACCTGTGAAACGCGTCTTGACGAAGCCTCTTTACTCATTGTGCTCAATATAATACTGTAACTCAAAACTGACATGTAAACCATTTCCTCATATCTGTCGACTCGTGAATTCATCCGTCTGTTGACAAGTGAATTGTCCTCTCTGTAGACGCATGAATTCCACTCTTTGTCGACTCACGAGGTCTGTCTGTCGACATGAATTCTTCTGCTTGTAGACTCAAGAATTCTCTGTCTTTAGACTCATGAATTCTCCTATACGCACTCATGATAACCACTCTATGTACACTCATGAAATCTCTTCTGTGTAGACTCATAAAGTCTTCTGTCTGTAGACTCATAGATATGTCTGTAGACTCAATGAAATCACTCGTCTTTTGACTCACAAAAAATTTGTCTGTAGACTCATGAATTCTTCCGTCTGTATACTCATGAATTCGCCTGTCTGTAGACTCACGGAATCTGTCTATAATCTCTGGAAATCTTACTTACTATAATAGACTCATGACATCTCTTGTCTATAGCTTCATGAGGTGATCTGTTCATAGAGCCATGAGATACCCTGCCTGCAGACTCACATCGTACCCTAGTCTATGGAAACAAGTCACTGAAGATCGAAACCACAAGGATGCCAAACCCTGTCGGTACCTTTTTTCAAGAGTCGCTAAACCACCAGTCCCTGAAACTGGCTAACTATATCAGCTGCTGAATGACGGTGAGACAAATGGTGGGAGGACCCCCGTCATGACCACACAGCCGATGGCCATATATATTTCTTCAATATGAGGATCTTCGTCTTGTCTTCTTACTACCTTATAATTCCCACCTTCTTAACCAAATGGGCCTCGCTTCAGCGTGTCACGATGACCACAGTGAAGAAACAAAACATATGTACATGAATTCTTTCAGCGTTTTGAAATTACTGCCATGTTCTTTGGCCAAATTAAAATTTCCTTGGTGTATATAAATTATCTTCGATCCTTCAGCGGAGATGACGGAAATAGCTTAATCCCTGATTAATACTAACTCAATATCACTTGACGGAAAATCTTTTGGACTTCCAATATGTTTACGTCCAGAAGATATTATAATTACACAGGACTATAATCGAGGCTTCAATACCCCCTTTTTTCGAAAAAAGAAATGTACCATTATCAAAGTTCGTAGCTTCTTCAGCACGAGGGTACGACCCTAAACCACGAAGGTACGACCCTAAACCACGAAGGTCCGACCCTAAACCACGTAGGTACGACCCTAAACCACGAAGGTCCGACCCTAAACCACGAAGGCACAACCCTAAACCACGAAGGTCCCACCCTAAACCACGAAGTTACGACCCTAAATCACGTAGTACGACCCTAAACCACGTAGGTACGACCCTAAACCACGTAGGTACGACCCTAAACCACGAAGGCACAACCCTAAACCACGAAGGTACGACCCTAAACCACGAAGGTACAACCCTAAACCAAGTAGGTACAACCCTAAACCACGTAAGTGCGATCCTAAACCACGAAGGCACGACCCTAAACCACGAAGGTACGACCCTAAACCACGTAGGCACGACTCTTGAGCACGACAAGTACGACCCTTGGGCATAGTGGCTCCGATCTTTTCATCTGACAGTCTTCTATGCTGGGCACAGACCACACAGTCCGACCCACCCAAGGATTCAAATGTAATGCTCAAGGGTTTCAGCACTTATTTCTAACTACAACACAAAACGAACTAGAGAGAGAGAGAGAGAGAGAGAGAGAGAGAGAGAGAGAGAGAGAGAGAGAGAGAGAGAGAGAGAGAGCAAATGCGCGTTAGGAACATAATCAACCCAACAAACACAGGCCGTGTGTGTAAAAATGAGCTTCGCAATGTCGGAAAATTACCGACCTTTCCCCCACACCCTCTCTCTCCCTCCCTCCCCCCAACCAACACCCCCACACACCCACAGAACACACCCCCACACCCCACCCACACCACCCCCACACGAAAAAGAGGAAATGCACAGACACGTTCGTATCATGTCTCATTTATATGACGTGAGAGGCTTTTAGTATAATTACTAACCATTCGGGCGACTCAATGTGGCCATGTAATCCAGTTTCTCGACGCGTCCTCTGTGATAATTCAGTGTGGTATAACTCTGTATTGGGCGATACTCTCAAGGGCCAGGATTTGGCACGAGGGTGTGTTGTGTGTGTGTGTGTGTGTGTGTGTGTGTGTGTGTGTGTGTGTGTGAAAGAGAGAGAGAGAGAGAGAGAGAGAGAGAGAGAGAGAGAGAGAGAGAGAGAGAGAGAGAGAGAGAGAGAGAGAGAGAGAGAGAGAGTGGTCTTGTGGCAAAGTGAGTTGATTTCTCACTCTCTTCTTCTCTATGTAACTGCCTAACAATCTATTTATCTATCTTTGTATATCTATCTATCTATCTATCTATATGTATGTATGTATATATATATATATATATATATATATATATATATATATATATATATATATATATATATATATTTGTGTGTGTGTGTGTCAGAACCTTACAAATCTCTCTCACACGAATCGAATCCCGAATCGAACCATCCTGCTCAATCCGAATCAAATCCAATCTCAAGTCGACTCAAGCAGTTCAAAACATGTAGTAGTGAGTCATGTGGAGTGCAAAAAAAAAAGTCAAAAGAGATTGGTAAATCTTATGGAGAATGGATTCATTGTTTACAACAGCGAGCTTCAACACTTGATTGCCAAGCATTAGAAAACGTAAATCTTCCGGAGAACACAAATACAGAATGTGTGTTTGTGCGTCAGGGAAGAAGAAGAAGACGAAGAAGGTCACAAGAATGAAGCAAATAGTTCCATGCACAAAAGGTCAAGGGTAAGTAAGCCTTTCTGAAAGCAAATGTCTGATTGTGCTTGAACAATAGTTAGAACAGCGAGTCTCGTCTTCTTTTTTTTTTCTTCTTCTTCCCCTGAGTCCAGACGAGCGTTTCTGCAATATGTTTGGTGAGGCAATGCCGTGTGTCAGTCAATATTTGTCCGCCTACTGAACCCTTCCTCCTCCTCCTCCCCCACAACCCCACCCACTCTCTCTGATGAGCAGTTTGTGGCTTGAATATCGAGCAGATCGCGTGTTACTTCGGCCCACCAGACAGATAGGCCGGCCCTCCGCCTGTCCTCGGTCCAGCACAACTGTGGATCACAAATTACCATCTTGTATCGGTTGACGACAATAGGCATCAGCTTCGATCTCAAGTCTTGCCAAGACTTGAAGGTTCGCTGGGCTGTATATTTTTTTTACTTTTTCCGAAGCTTCTTCTCGTGTTGAACACTGTGTCTGGAAGACGTCCTTTCTCTTTAAGTATGACCCGGGGCTACATACTCTCAGTAAGGAAGCCAAATATCTGACTGGTCTTCTTCCCCTTCTTCTTCTTCTTTTCAACAACTTCATCATTTCCATCTCCTGAATGTGGTTGGGAAACGATATCTTCCATTTTCTTTAGTCTGGTTTACAATGAGGACAGATTTGATCCTTGGGATCACTGGATGTTTGCTACCGGAAGGGAGATACTCGAGAGCTTAAACACATGTTCAAATGGTTCGCAAGTTCGTCGTTCAATAACTCTACACCAGGCGATGGCGTAGCTACCACCTCGTCCCTTAAGAACAGAAATACAAGGTACAGTGACGCTGATGATTTGTCCACAGTTTCACCAAGTGAGGACTGCAGTTCCCTCTCTTGGCCTGAGGCGTGGGAGGTGGAGCTTCAAGCGTTTCCTTCGGCGGTTGAGGCAAGGGAAATAAGGGGAGGGAACTGTAGAACAACCTCGCTTCCCGTGACATTCAATGACAGCCAGAGATATAGCGACATTCCTAGGGCACATCCACAACCCACACCCACAACCGAGTCGTGGCTCTGAAGGAAGGGCAGTTACGATGACCTAGTGCTGTGTGTGCTGTGTGTATATAAGGGCCAGGCGGTGTTTCGCCAAGCGGAAAAACAGCCTCTGTGCAGTTGGGTACGGCCTAAGCTGACGAGAAGGCTTGTGAGGGGCATTTAAGTCTGACCCAGTTGTCACGGGGTATCTGTGGAGACTCGTAAAAAAAAAAAAAAAAAAAACGCTTGAAAGGAATAATAACAGGAAAACACCAACGCAGCACAAATGAAAACTATAACTATGTTAATTCTGGTAGTAAAAAGGCGTTGGAAACAGCAAGGCAATTAAACCTAACATATACAGCAAGGCAATTAAACCGAGTGTATATATTGAAACGCCTTTGAATTCCTTATGAATCCTGTTGCATGCCAAAAAAAGCATTGGACAAGCGAGGAACAATATGGCTTCAGGAGAGGTATAGGATGTGCGCATCTGGCGACGGCTTTGAAACAGAGGAAGAGAAGCATTTACATAACGCGTCTTCCAGATTCGGAGGAAGTCTAGCACGGAGTTGACAGAGATGCCTTGTTGAAGGCGTTGCGAATATAACGTGCGGGTGGAAAGCTACTAGAAGCAGTGAAGAGCTGTTATCAAGAGAGAATTGTGTATGTGTGTGTGTGTGTGTGTGTGTGTGTGTGTGTGTGTGTGTGTGTGTGTGTGTGTATGTGTGTATGTGTGTGTGTGTAGACAGATAGGTAGGTAGGTAGATAGACAGATAAACAGAGATAGATAAATAGAAGGACAGATAGATAGACAGACAGATAAATACACAGATAGACAGGTAGATGGATAGACAGATAAACATATAGATAGATAGACAGATAGATAGACAGATAGATGGATAGATAGATAAACAGACAGAGAACTATATGCTGTGAGTGCTTGGCGCGAGCTCGGTCACATGACAAAGTCTCTTCGTGGATACTGGTCTGTGGGTAGGTGGGGTAGTTCTCTTCCTCCCCTCCCTCCCTCCCCGCACCTCACCTCACCTCACCTCACCGACCCACTCACTCACTCCCTCCCTGGCTGGCTGGGTGGCTGGCTCTGTCAGTTAGTCCTGTCCTCCGGGCTGTGTTATTATGGCGCGAGTGTTTTCCTCATCTCCCCGAGAGCTGTTTTCCCTCGTCCTCTGAGATTCCCCGGGCGTCTCTCTCTCTCTCTCTCTCTCTCTCTCTCTCTCTCTCTCTCTCTCTCTCTCTCTCTCTCTCTCTCTCTCTCTCTCTCTCTCTCACACACACACCCACACACACACATGTTGTAGGTAATCTTGCTATTCCCATGTTAAACCCGTCTCTATCTCACTCACTCCCTCGGGTCTCTTAGTATTCTCGTAACCAACCCCACAAGTTCTCCCTCCCTCTCTCTCTCTCTCTCTCTCTCTCTCTCTCTCTCTCTCTCTCTCTCTCTCTCTCTCTCTCTCTCTGTTGATCCCTTTATACAATCTCCACTCTCCCCTGATGCTCCCGATATCTCAAACTTCACTGCATTTTGACTTGCTCCACTCTTATCAGCTGGGAAATAGTGATCTCGTTCGTCTCGCATCTCCCCTATTATCCCTCTCGGTAACTTCTTACGTTCTCAGCTTTTCTTACTATCTCCCCAGTCACTGGCGCGCCCCTGAGGACGTCGACTGTGTTTTCTCGTAGTGAATTATATTTACTCCTCCGTCACTACTTTGTTTGTATTACCTTCAAGTGTTGCTGCTGTTGACACGGGCGGCCGAGGGCGTGTCTTGTGTGTGTGTGTGTGTGTGTGTGTGTGTGTGTGTGTGTGTGTGTGTGTGTGCATGACCGCGGTTTTCCCCGTCTGGTTAATGGCGACGTTCCTGGCTGGCTGTGGTCCAGCACTGAAGCGTGTGATGTTCGTATGCTGGAAGGCTACGTGGTGTGGTGTGGAGAGCCAGTGTGTGTGTGTGTGTGTGTGTGTGTGTGTGTGTGTGTGTGTGTGTGTGTGTGTGTGTGTGTGTGTGTGCAGCCCACACCAGTGGTATAGTCCAGCCGTCGACGTACTGTGTGTGTGTGTGGGAGAGCAGGGTGGAGTGACGCAGCACATGATCAATTCTGGATGCAGTCTGGCACGAGGGAGGGGAGGGAGGAGGGAGGAGGAAGCGCATGGTGCATGGTGCTGCGTGGACCTACGGTGCCTCCACGCCCTCACACACACACACACACACACACACACACACACATGACCATTACGACAACGAGGTGCGACAGACGTAAGTTCAACCCGATGCGACGGTAAGATCGTTTTCACTACGTCTTCTAATCCTACGCAGATGATGGAACACCTCACTACCGACTACTGTATATAGGCCACGTCTCTGTGACGACAAGAACCCATGGCTTGACCCCCGGCTGGGGGATATGACAAGCTCATCCGTCTTGTTAACCAGCGATCGCGACATCTGATAGCAGAGGCTCGCGCGCCACCCTGGAGGAGCCGCGGCGTTAATAAGGTACGGTGGGAGTGGTCCGCGCGCCTCCTGTGCCGACCAAACGACTCCTAACTGGTTCACGAATACGACCGACCTCGCCTGGGAACTCGCGGTTGTGCAATGGATACGAAAAAAAAAAAAGGGAGGGAGGAGTGATTTTAGATTCATGGTGAAACCTGGTGTTTCTCTCCCACGTCATAAGCAACAGAGAGGGGCGGGGTACTGTCTGACGGTAAAGGTCACTGGTGAAGTGCTGTGTATTGTTGACACTTGGGCTATGTTTACGGGGTGGTTTTCTTAACACGACATCATGGGTCGTCTAGGGCGCACTGTGCTGCTCTGTGTGGCAACCGCTCAACTCGCATTCACGCCTCCCACTTCGTCTTCGTTAGGTGAACGGAGCAAAAATAGGTGACGACGTAAATAACACTATATTGTTTGTGAAGGGAATTTCTATTGGGGTGTCGAGGATGGACGAGGTATGTGTGTGTGTGTGTGTAGGTGTTCGTGACTGTATGCGTGTGAAAGCGTTTGTGTGTAATAACTGTCCGAACATCTCTGTACCCCTGTGTCACTGAGTGCTTGTGTGTCTGTACATGTATGTGGCTCATCATGGGTCGACCTCCAGCCTCTGCTCACTCCCCGGAAGTTGAACCTGGTTAAATGGTCTGGTGGCTAGAGGTGGAGGAGGAGGAGACCAGCACCGAGGAGGAGAAGAAGAAGAAGAAGAAGAAGAAGAAGAAGAAGAAGAAGAAGAAGAAGAAGAAGGAGATGAAATCCTCGACATGGGTTGAATGAAGCAAGCACACAGTTCACTCTCCGAGGGTGGGAGACATCTCCATGATATCTCCCACAGCATCAAGGACCCTTCCTACCCTCTGGCCCATGGGTGTGGACCTTTCCCTCGCTCCTGTCCCTCCTCCCATGGCCCTCCATCCATCCACGGGTGCGGATCTGAAATGGACGAGGGCCGCAGCTCCCTGCCCAGGCGTATGCCCTCACATTGAACTTCATTCGTCGCTGGTTTTGATGTGTGTACCGAAACCCATTTTTTTTTCTCTGTCATTCTATAATATTCCACTCCCATTTTGTGGGTTAGGTTTAATTTCTTGAAGATGTACGGTAGTCTCCCTGCTTTACGCTCTCGTACCATATCCTCTCTGTCCGTCTACGTGTCTGCATTTCTTTTCTTATTTTTTTTTGAGTAATGTTAAAGCCAGACCACCTCGCTTGAGCCTTAGGGTTCTGTGTATGTACCGTAACTCCTCTCTCTCTCTCTCTGTCTCTCTCTCTCTCTCTCTCTCTCTCTCTCTCTCTCTCTCTCTCTCTCTCTCTTCCTCCCCACCTAACACCCCCCCCCTCTGAATATACGACAAATACAGTTGGGTGTGCAGTGTGTGTGTGTGTGTGTGTGTGTGTGTGTGTGTGTGTGTGTGTGTGTGTGTGTGGAATACTGTTGTGACAATACGCACGAAAGGGGAAATAGCAAAACGAGAGAGAGACCCTGGGGACGCCTCCCTCCCCCACACCGGTCGCTATAGCTTACGTACGTGCGTGTGTGTGTGTGTGTGTGTGTGTGTGTGGGGGGGGGGGGGGGGGGGGAGGTGTCTATGCCAATGATTACACCCACAATTTTTTTTAAAATATTCCCCCATAACCGAATCGTGTTAGGTTATATCTCAACCTTGACCCAGTATTTCCACCCTGTTCTTGGTCCCTTCATGACTTTGATATGGCAAAAACGTTTTCCCCTTGAATCAATGTATCTTTCTCGTCGTGTCTCTACCTCGTCACACTACAGTCTCTACCCCGTCACACTAGTGTGTCTACCTCGTCACAGTACAGTCTCTACCCCGTCACACTACAGTCTCTACCCCGTCACACTAGAGTGTCTACCTCGTCACAGTACAGTCTCTACCCCGTCACACTACAGTCTCTACCCCGTCACACTGCAGTCTCTACCCCGTCACACTAGAGTGTCTACCTTGTCACACTAGAGTCTCTACCCCGTCACACTAGAGTCTCTACCCCGACACACTGCAGTGTCTACCCCGTCACACTAAAGTGTCTACCTGGTCACACTACAGTCTCTACCCCGTCACACTATAGTGTCTACCTCGTCACACTATCAATTTTTTTCTTCACTTGCCGGGAATGCACTTAGGATTTGTAGGTTAAGGGCTTGAAAAAAAGAAATAATAAGCTATGCTATGACATGGTATGAAATGGTTACCATAGCTATGCTATAACATTGTATGAAATGGCTACCATAGCTATGCTATAACATGACATGAAATGGCTACCATAGCTATGCTATAACATGACATGAAATGGCTACCATAGCTATGCTATAACACGGTATGAAATGGCTACCATAGCTATGCTATAACATGACATGAAATGGCTACCATAGCTATGGTATAACATGGTATGAAATGGCTACCATAGCTATGCTATAACATGACATGAAATGGCTACCATAGCTATGCTATAACATGGTATGATATGGCTACCACAGCTATGCTATAACATGGTATGAAATGGCTACCATAGCTATGCTATAACATGACATAAAATGGCTACCATAGCTATGCTATAACATGGTATGAAATGGCTACCATAGCTATGCTATAACATGGTATGAAATGACTACCATGTCAATCTGGAGTTTCCTTCACTCATGGTAACATTTCTCCTGGGCCATTACGTGGCGTAGTGGTTACGACTAATGATCATGAGACAGCATGGGTCCCCACAACTGGGATCGGGCCCACATGGGTTCGAATCATGGACACGGCAGTTTATCCACAACCCCTCCCCTTGGGGCTGGTCGATAAATGGGTACTTTTGCCTCAGGCGGGAGTGTGTGTGTGTGAGTGTGCGTAGGAGTAAAGACACGGTGTACGTAAACAAAGTTAAGTGTTAGGACAACACCAAAAACTCTCTGCCTGTAACACACACACACACAGACACACAGACACACACACACACACACACACACACACACACACACACCTCAGGAGTTCCTCTTTCTTCAAAGTAAAGTGATGATCAGTGTTCGTGAAACCAATGTTATTCCTTATCTAACATATATATATATATATATATATATATATATATATATATATATATATATATATATATATATATATATATATATATACATATATATATATATATATATATATATATATATATATATATATATATATATATATATATATATATTTCTTCTTTCATACTATTCGCCATTTCCCGCGTTAAGAAGGTAGCGTTAAGAAGAGAGGACTGGGCCTTTGAGGGAATATCCTCACTTGGACCCTTCTCTGTTCCTTCTTTTGGAAAATTAAAAAAAAAAAAAACGAGAGGGGAGCATTTCTAGCCACCCGCTCCCTCCCCTTTTAGTCGCCTTCTACGACACGCAGGGAATACGTGGGAAGCATTCTTTCTCCCCTATCCCCAGGGATAATATATATATATATATATATATATATATATATATATATATATATATATATATATATATATATATATATATATATATATATATATAACTCGTTAGGACTACTCGAAATCACATCCGAATATCCCTACAAATATCGGAGAAATAATGAGCACGATATGGAATATTCAGAACTGACAAACCCACCACCAGACTTAGTTTCCAGCGAGGGCTAGGAACATTTTGGGTGATAAAAGTCTAACCACATGCAAAGTGATGAGGACAGGGCACCGCGAGGCAAAGACAAGATGTGACTATCTTCTTACAGGCTTGGCTGGCTGGTTACGTTGGGATCTAGGCCTCCCGACCGACTGCAAGGGTACGATGAGGCTTGTCAGCATCAAGTCGAAAGAAAAATTAGGGAAGGAATTCGAATATGATCACGTGTCGTCCTTCCTCCAGGCACTGAAGATCATGCAGAGAGCAGACATACACTCATCGTATATGTGTGGGCCCACGTTACACAGAGGGAGGGTTACTTGGAAGGTGCTTCTCCATCTGGGTCAACGCCCTTGGGGAAAATCACAAAGACCTGAATTGAGAAGGTTTTGAAAAGGAGGGTAACAAAGACGACACCAGAATCGAGAGAACGAATTAACAACGAAGGGGTTAGAGGCCCCTCAGTCTGTCAGCCATGGAAGAGAGAAGAGTAAGGGATTACTTGATCACAACCCCTTAAGCTTATGAAGCAGTCTGACGATGTCAGGAGTGACCTGGTCTTCGAAAGATGAAGATAACACACAACTATAACCTACTGCCTATATAATTAATGAAGGAACTTGTGGGACAAAAATGCAAGGAGGTAGTTTCACACTGTCGAGGTGGGCGGAGGGCCGGTTCAAACTAAGTAATGAAACTATGGACTGCTGACACCATTTATAAGTTTACCAAAATAAAAGTTGGATGATTGCCGAGAAAGTTTGAGACACTGGGTCCCGCGAGTGTAGAACTCCCTCCCTGTACTGCAAAAATGGGTAAATAGAAATAGGTAATTACTCTTGCTCTCTCTCTCTCTCTCTCTCTCTCTCTCTCTCTCTCTCTCTCTCTCTCTCTCTCTCTCTCTCTCTCACACACACACACACATATACTCACAAACATACGCAACATATAATACAAACACAAGGCAACAAAGACATCTTCATGCACAGTCACATACACATAAAGAGAAGCACAAACACAAAAATAAACAAACATGTACACACACACACACACACACACACACATACACACATACACACACACACACACACACACACACACACACACACACACACACACACACCACTTGCTGGGATCATTATAAAGCTCTCCCATGTTCATAAAGTCGTCTCACTGTGTGCCCTACGCCGCCGAGCGCTACCCTACGCGACCCCGAACTGTTTGATAGAACTATTCACTCCACTTAGTTCTCCGCGTCCTGGCGAGCATTGAGACGCTAATTAAAAAAAATAAGCGAAATATAATGGGGGAGAGAGAGGGAAGCCAATGGCGTAAACTAGTTTGAAACAATTCTGGTATAGGAAGGGGAGGAGAACAACTGCTCGGGGGAGAAGAAGAAAGAAAAAAGGAGGCTTTGTTCACTTCGATATCACCCACCTTCCACTTGACTCCCCACAGTTCTCCACATCGCCGATGGACGTCCGTTCTTCCGTCCAGTCAATACAACGGCTATTTTCTTTTTTTTTTTTTTTTCTTATCACGCCGGTTTTAGGGGTACGTTTTTTTTCTGCTCCGTCCGGTTAAGTGTAGCGTGTGGTGGCTGGGGAATGTTACTAAAGCATCTAAAGATATATATATATATACATATATATATATATATCTTTTTCTTTTAAACTATTCGCCATTTCCCGCGTTAGCGAGGTAGCGTCAAGAACAGAGGACTGGGCCTTTTTTGGAATATCCTCACCTGGCCCCTTCTGTTCCTTCTTTTGGAAAATTAAAAAAAATAACGAGAGGGGAGGATTTCCAGCCCCCCCCCCCCCCCGCTCCCTCCCCTTTTAGTCGCCTTCTACGACACGCAGGGAATACGTGGGAAGTATTCTTAATCCCCTATCCCCAGGGATAATATATATATATATATATATATATATATATATATATATATATATATATATATATATATATATATATATATATATATATATATGGGGGTCTTGTCTCGCCTCATCCATCTCTGCCTTCGTCACGATATTGCTATGACTTCGACACATGGGTTCCTCCTTAACCCCCTCCGTCGTGTGGGCATTGTAAGGCAAGCCAGGGTGATCCGTGATACACAGCTCTGATCTCTCTCTCTCTCTCTCTCTCTCTCTCTCTCTCTCTCTCTCTCTCTCTCTCTCTCTCTCTCTCTCTCTCACATGTTCACTTTACAGAAGGATTACATAGGAATACAAACAGCTGCGCAGCACCTGTATCCTTTCGAGACGCCTTCGATAGCAGGGAAGAACAGACAATATCAAGCGTTGTGTAGCAGGGGGTCGATAAGCAAACAGATAAGATAAGGAGATGTAACTACAAACTTTGTCACGACGGGGATGCAAATGAAGCCAGTCGTGGACTTGGAATTTCTGTCAGGTTTATCTTTGTTGTATTCAGCTTACACTGATGGGCCAATTACTGCACATATCAACGTTTCCCCATGCGTGTTTATGTACTACACCGGGGAAATAATTAGATTGAGCCAGTCTTAAGCAGCTACTAAGATCAAGATTCTCAAAAGAACTTTTGATAATTGGGAATATCTGTCTTAAATCACGTCTTAACCTTTGCTTATTGGCTATATACGTTAAAGTCGCCTCGACAATTCTAAGAAATTTTCCTTCTCAAACTCTGGACCATCTAAGTGGCGCACACTTGGACTCTGTATCTTGTCCTTTTTTTTTCAAAGTGGAGACGTACAAGGGAACTGTACAAAGTGTGGAGGGGGGGGGTTAGATTTTCAGACATGAATTCGAGTGTATTACTTACGAAGCTGAAAAAAAACTTGGCACATCCAACCATCATCATCTACGTGACTTCAGCTCGCACTGTTTGTTTGATGAGCGAGACTTTCGATGGCTCTCGTAAAATGCAGATAATTAACCTTAGCCGCGCTTTACCATCACCACACACACATGTTTACCCATCACCACACACACACATGTTGACCCATCACCACACACACATGTTGACCCATCACCACACACACATGTTGACCCATCACCACACACACATGTTGACCCATCACCACACACACATGTTTACCCATCACCACACACACATGTTGACCCATCACCACACACACGTTTACCCATCACCACACACACATGTTTACCCATCACCACACACACATGTTTACCCATCACCACACACACATGTTGACCCATCACCACACACACATGTTGACCCATCACCACACACACGTTTACCCATCACCACACACACATGTTTACCCATCACCACACACACATGTTTACCCATCACCACACACACATGTTGACCCATCACCACACACACATGTTGACCCATCACCACACACACATGTTGACCCATCACCACACACACATGTTGACCCATCACCACACACACATGTTGACCCATCACCACACACACATGTTTACCCATCACCACACACACATGTTGACCCATCACCACACACACGTTTACCCATCACCACACACACATGTTTACCCATCACCACACACACACATGTTTACCCATCACCACACACACGTTTACCCATCACCACACACACATGTTTACCCATCACCACACACACATGTTGACCCATCACCACACACACATGTTGACCCATCACCACACACACATGTTGACCCATCACCACACACACATGTTTACCCATCACCACACACACATGTTTAACCATCACCACACACACATGTTGACCCATCACCACACACACATGTTGACCCATCACCACACACACATGTTGACCCATCACCACACACACATGTTTACCCATCACCACACACACATGTTTACCCATCACCACACACACATGTTTACCCATCACCACACACACATGTTTACCCATCACCACACACACATGTTTACCCATCACCACACACACACATGTTGACCCATCACCACACACACATGTTTACCCATCACCACACACACATGTTGACCATCACTACACACACATGTTTACCCATCACCACACACACATGTTTACCCATCACCACACACACATGTTGACCCATCACCACACACACACATGTTGACCCATCACCACACACATGTTTACCCATCACCACACACACATGTTGACCCATCACCACACACACATGTTTACCCATCACCACACACACACATGTTTACCCATCACCACACACACACACATGTTTACAATATCATAAAGTCATCAGAGGGATTAGTCAGCCATGGACGAACGACTTCGTGGAAACCCGTGTTTTATAATCGCTAACCTGCGGTGATATCAACTCGGGGACAATTTTGTCCCCCGGCGATATTTCCCACTGATCTGCAATCTCTTACAGGCGATAGTTTTGTCCCCCGGCGATATTTCCCACTGATCTGCAATCTCTTACAGGCGATAGTTTTGTCCCCCCGGCGATATTTCCCACTGATGTGCAATCTCTTACAGGCGATAATTGGCCGATAACTTCCGGGTAGAGACATAAACACTGATTTTGATATTGGCGTTACATTAGGAAAATTTCCAAATCCTGTGGAGAACTCTCTACTCTCTCTCTCTCTCTCTCTCTCTCTCTCTCTCTCTCTCTCTCTCTCTCTCTCTCTCTCTCTCTCTCTCTTTGTAGCAACTGGCTTACTTCAAAGAGAAGTCGAGGACTTCACCATCTCGTTTTTAATCTTGTCCTTTTTTTTTTTAGATATATTGTTTTTGGATAAACTTCACTCAGATTCCCCGTCCATGTCATTAAGTTTAATTCCGTTTAATGCTGACAGTAGAAAATCGTGAACGTCAATAGTTTCCAAAAACGTCATCATCCACATGCAATGGCACAGGAGCAGTTGGGTGAGGTATGTCTGCATTGGCAAATATGGACGAAAAGAACATCCATATGTGTAAGATCTTTGACTTGGATTGTCTTGAACCAAGTTACCATTTTCCGTAAGCAATGGACCAAAGTGACTGGGTTAAGACTCGAACCTCCACCTTGCTTGTTACCATCCCCTTGCTTAGATCTCCCCTTTCTGATCCTCCACATAGATTCTAGAGTGACTCTTCACTCAACTACCACCCTGATTCTTCACTTAGACACAGCTATGATTCCTTACCCGATACCAAATGATGTTCTAAATCTAGACTTGGCTTAAAACAGCACTTTGCATCCCAAACTATAATCACACTCACCCTCCAGTGAGACACCACTTTGAACCCTAATCAGTTTCACCCTCCAGTGAGACACCACTTTGAACCCTAATCAGTTTCATCCTCCAGTGAGACACCACTTTGAACCCTAACCAAACACAGCATTCTGATGTTCCCCACGAAGAAGCAACGCCGGCCTTCTTAGACGTCTATTCTGAGTGTCACTGTGTGTTTCCCATGCACACGTAGATACCATTCAAAGACGTTTACGTAGAGAGATAAGGGGACTTCCTGTATGTAACAGCTCAAACTTCTACATGCACACGGTCGCTTAAAATCTCCATGCACATGGGTACCACTCGGATCTCAAACTAATCCCACAATATTGATGCCAATCATTTCAACAATCCTCTTGAAAGTGAAAAAAAAAAAAACTTCTGTTCATAAATACGTATCGAGCCCCTTAATGATATATCAATCAAGCCCACCATTCAGATAATGATTAGCACTCTTCCATGTTGCAGGAGTTCCTAAATGGCCAGGACGAAGATAATGTAGAAACAGTTCATCTCCGCTGAGCGATGAGAGAGTTCCCAGAAGCAAGTGAGCGCAACTGCAGGTTAGACAAGAGAGGCGCACCGGAGGGGGAAAAGTTAGCGAACAATTCTTAAGACAGAGGAGTGTGGACTCTTTTTAGGGACCTAGCTGTTCATCCTTCCCTCGGGTCCGGTCGATGAATGGGCACCTGATTTTGGCTGGTGTGTGTGTGTGAGTGTGTGTGTGTGTGTGTGTGTGTGTGTGTGTGTGTGTGAATAACTAATATGTTAACAAACGAAAGTTGCACTTAAGAGAGAAAAGTCTACCACTCTAGCTAAATCTCATCACCTGAAAGTTTGCATATGTCATCTAGATATTCCAACACATCCCTCGCTGCCTCTCGTTTCAATCATTGGCAAATATGAAAACAAATCATAACAATTGTTGTCATATGTACATTTCGTTATGATATATATATATATATATATATATATATATATATATATATATATATATATATATATATATATATAGATTGACAGATACTACTACTTAATACTGCTACTGCTACTACTACTAAAAATAATAATAATAATGATAATCATAATAATGATAATAATAATAATTAATAATGATAATAATAATAACAATAATAATGATAATAATAATAATAATAATAATAATAATAATAATAATGACGCGTACATTCATATACACACAAATCCTCTAACAACAGGAGTCGAACCGCCACTTCCACTGGCGTTTCCGGATGCAGGGTATGCTGGCCACTCGTCCGTGGAATCCATAATAAGGAAATGCCTCTTCGATCACTAGTAAAATCCCTTCTAGTCACACGTACGCAAGCAGCGAGGTCCCCACGGGGCTTATCCCGTTAGTCTCACGTTACCCGGTGGTTAACGCGCTGCCGACAAAACGGAACTGCTGCAAATGGAGACTCGTCGCTCGCCTACAGGAGACGAAGGGTTATTTGGTTGGCAACTGAATGCTCGTTTCCCCATTACGGGCTCCATAGCCGAGTGGATGGTTTACCCAGCTTCCACGCTAGTGGCGGCGGTTCGATTCCTATCATTGGAGGTTTATGAGTATGTATATATATATATATATATATATATATATATATATATATACATATATATATATATATATATATATATATATATATATATATATTTCATACACATTCGTCTTATCCCGCGTTAGCGAGGTAGCGTTAAGAACAGAGGAGTGAGCCTTCGAGGGAAAAATCCTCACTTGTCCCCCTTCTCTGTTCCTTCTTTTGGGAAAGTAACACAGGAGGGGAGGATTTCCAGCATCCCGCGTTGGAAATAAGCTATATATATATAAGCCTCACCTGATAACCTCTCCTCCCCTACATACCCCTTACCTAAGTGCTACATCTCCCGCCCTTATCAAGCTCTCACTCCAATCCTATTACTTCCTCATCAAACCCTCAATCTATTCGCTAACCTCCCAGGCAAAACCCCCTCACCTTCAGCACTAAATCTGTGCACGAAACCCTTAGCCCAATTTGCCCCACTCTTCCCCATTACGAAGTCGCTTCATAACCACCCCATTCTCGCCCCATGAGGAGGAGACTGACGGACCGACCTCTTCATCTACTTTCCCAGTCCATGTCCACGGCTCCCCACCACATCCCGTCCTCCGCCGCCACCACATCCCACCGCGGCATCTGGCTCTCTCCCGCATCACTGGACGCGAGCCGCTGGCCTGTACCCGGTGAAGACAATAACCTTAATCCCATCATGCGGTCGCCTGGGATAGACCTCCTCACAATCACACGAGAGGCTGTGGGAGCAGGAGGGTGTGTGTGGTGGAAAGCAGACTTGCAGGAGGCCACATACGAATATATTGGGCATTTATGTATCTTTGACGTTATCTATCGACCTACCTATCTATCTATGCTCGATATCTTTTGGTGAGATGAACTTGGAGTCCCTTGAGAACTCATTGTTGATAAGACCGTGATGAGAAATCGCTTTCCACGTAGCCTCGGTGATGGAGTGAGAACGACTCTCTGTCTGAATGCCAAAGAGGAGAGAGAATTCTTTTTTTGCTAAGAGCTCTTTTGTATGCATGATCCCAGTCCATTACACACCACCATCTACAACAGCCGTCCGTCCCCCCACTCAAGAATAATGGCGTTTGCTCATTAACTCACCTCTTATTTGTTATTTGCTCTCGCACAAGCAGCTCCGTAAAAGATTTTCGCATATATAGACGTATTCAGTTTTAACACTGTCTTCCCTGCTTATACTCACTGAAAATATTCTCAAAGTGTATATATATATATATATATATATATATATATATATAGGTGAGGATATTCCCTCAAAGGCCCAGTTCTCTGTTCTTAACGCTACCTCGCTAACGCGGAAAATGGCGAATAATTTGAAAGAAAAGAAAATATATATATATATATATATATATATATATATATATATATATATATATATATATATATATATATATATATATATATCTTACTTTGCATCAGGGAAAATGCTCTCTCCTTCCCTGCTGGATAAGCCTAAAACCCCACGAGAGGCGTCAGGTTTCTGGCCTTGTTGCCCTCCGCTGCGGGTTAGCATTATCACTGCCCGGACCCTCCGTGTTAATGGCCTCGGTGTTGGCAACAGTGAAGAATCGTTTTCTTTAAATAAGTGTCAGCTGCTCCAGCCCCGCTCTCTCGGACCTGGCTGGCTTGGGGGGAAATAGCACTGTCTCTCCCTTTTTTCCTTTCTTTTTTTTTTCTTCTTTTTGTCCTACGTGAGTTTTATTCCCTGCATACGTTCTTTTTTTTTTAGGCAGGTTCTGGAAGGGGAAGGGCTAATGGATGCTACTTTTCCTAGCCATATAATTCTTTTTTTTCTATAATTTCTTTACGGTCTGCTGTTTATATATCTCTCTCTCCGCGCTGGTAAACTTGCTGGTATTTTGTACGCATTTATGAAGGCTCTTTTTTTACACATTTCCTCCGCCTCAACTCTTACCTTTGTTTTTCTGGTCCCTAAAAGCTTTGAGGTATCTAACGGTACCCATATGTACCGCTACCGCTACTTGGCCTCAGCTCGTTCATCAGTTCGCCTGGACAACGCTCACGCGTCCCTCGTGCACAACTCTTCCAGCCTAAATTCCATTTTTTTCCTTTCGTTCTGGACTCTCACGCTCACGCGTCCCTCTGGTACAACTCTTCCAGCCTAAATTCCAGTTTTTTTCCTTTCGTTCTGGACTCTCATGCTCACGCGTCCCTCGTGCACAACTCTTCCAGCCTAAATTCCATTTTTTTCCTTTCGTTCTGGACTCTCACGCTCACGCGTCCTTCTGGCACGACTCTTCCAGCCTAAATTCCAGCTCCGTCCCTTCGTTCTGGATACTCACAAACTTCCATAGACCTGCTCTTCCGTGCTAACGTCTCGTCTTCCACGAACTCGTACGTGGGTTACCACACCTTTCCCCGTTATTCTTCCAGGGTGGCTCATTCCAATCAAATTTGGTTTCCATTCTCGTTGCGTTACTGTGGAGTCTTTCCAGCTTTTATACGTGACAATTCCGGTGAGGAGATCGAACTGATGCAGCATACTCCAGCTCAGAAGACTTCATCATCTTGCAGATCTCTTAAAAAAAACATTTTAATCTCATAGTCTTTTTTTGGAAGACAATTTCCACCCCGACAACCATACTGGTCTGTCTTTTACCAGTGTCTCCCGTTGCTTCGATGGCAAGTCCAGCATGATATCAGCTCCTGAAGCCTCTTCGCAGTATGAGTCGTACAGTTTGTTCTGCTCAGTATATTACCCTCAGTCTGGTCTGTTTAAACTCATCCGTCCCATCTGAGGTTAAATCTCATAAGCTCTTTGTTCGACCACTGCTGCATTTGGTCTAGATTTCTCGGCAATATTTCGCAGATCAAATAACCAACCAACGTTCTTCAGATGTATTTTTTTGGTGGATCTCATCTTTCTGTATTTTCCACCTCCTCCTCCTCCTCCTCCTCTTTCTTGTTCTTTTTTTCTTTCTTGATTTCCTTATTGGGCTATATTCATTCACGCCATATCTTCAACTCGCTTGTACATTCCATCTCCTCTCCTCACAACCTCACTTGTTTTCCTCTGAAACATCTTCTGTTGTCGACCTCATCTTTCCCCTGTAACCTCATATGTTACAGTCCTCATCTTTTCTCCGTAATCTCATATGTTACAGTCCTCATCTTTCCTCTGTAACCTCATATGTTACAGTCCTCATCTTTCCTCTGTAATCTCATGTTACAGTCCTCATCTTTCCTCTGTAACCTCATATGTTACAGTCCTTATCTTTCCTCTGTAACCTCGTCTGTTACAGTCCTCATCTTTCCTCTGTAACCTCATATGTTACAGTCCTTATCTTTCCTCTGTAACCTCGTCTGTTACAGTCCTCATCTTTCCTCTGTAACCTCATGTGTTACAGTCCTCATCTTTCCCCTGTAACCTCGTATTACGGTCCTCATCTTGCCCCTGTAACCTCGTTTGTTACAGTCCTCATCTTTCCTCTGTAACCTCACTTGTTACAGCCCTCATCTTTCCTCTGTAACCTCATTTGTAATAGCCCTCATCTTTCCTCTGTAATCTCGACTGTTACAGTCAACATCTTTCCCCTGTAACCTCGTCTCTTACAGTCTTCATCTTTCCTCTGTAACTTCGTGTTACAGTCCTCATCTTTCCCCTGTAACCTCGTCTGCTACAGTCCTCATCTTTACCCTGTAACCTCGTCTGCTACAGTCCTCATCTTTCCCCTGTAACCTCGTCTGTTACAGACCTCATCTTTCATTACCCACCTCCACTTCGTCCATCTCTCTTCTTCAGCTCATGCGTTCGTCTCGTACCATCCCTTCCCGTCGCCGATGGTCGCCTCCAACATCATCATCCCCACCTCCAACTCCCACATCAAGTTTGGAGCCTCATCCTTCAGATCCTCTTCCCCTTCTCCCCCACAGACACCACCGCTATTTAAAGGGACACTGTGCATGAAAAAAAAAAGAGGAAAACTTAAAGCACCATTACGTCAGGGGCGTGTAGATGCATAGTCATTAAGTATAGGGAATTTATGGAGCAGGTGCCCCTGTTTTATACGGCGGGTGACGAGATAGCGCAAAACGGATGTGTTATCGAGACCCAATTCCATTATCGCAAATTGAGATTGCCGGAACGATCTCTTCCCGGAGACACAGCATCGCATCACCGTCCATCGCCGTTGACGGTAAACGGACGGGGCCTGGAGGCCTGAGTTGAAGGCCGGCCACAGAAGTTGAGGCGAGTCCCGGGTGGTGGTGGTGGTGGTGGGTCAGGGGTGAGGCGTTGTTCGCTCGGGGAGTAACAAGTTACCAGCGAGGGCGTGGGTACTGGATGTACTGGGTGAGAGACATGTGGATATGGATCTCATTAGATGTGTCTAGAGTCTATCAGAAAAAAAAATAAGGAGAACTGGAAGAAGGCGAAGAAGAAGAAGAAGAAGAAGAAGGAGGAGAGAAGAAGAAGAAGAAGAAGAAGAAGAAGAAGAAGAAGAAGAAGGAGAAGAAGAAGAAGAAGAAGAAGAAGAAGAAGGAGAAAAAGAAGAAGAAGAAGAAGAAGAAGAAGAAGAAGAAGGAGAAGAAGAAGAAGAAGAAGAAGAAGACGAAGAAGAAGAAGAAGACGAAGAAGAAGAAGAAGCCAAGAGAGGATCTGCTCTCGAAACTTCTGGTTGGGCGTTGTTAGCGAAAGTGTGCGAAGACTGTGACCAGAATGAAGAGCGGGAGGAGACATGTGTTACGTGTGGTGGTGGTGAGAGAGAGAGGGACCTGGATATTCCGTCCCTTGAGCAGAACAAAGCTGAAGACGAAGGGGTAAGGAAATGGTCCCTGGAATGCTCAGGGAGTAACGTCCAGGAGCTGGTGAGAAGACTAGGGCGAAGAAAAAAAAAAGGAATGAAATGGCTCTTCTGACGAAAGAGGATGCGTGGGAGTGTGGATGTGAGCTCAAGAATGAGGTGGGTTAAATGGAAGCCTGCACAAGACAGCTTATGCACCTGGTTATGAGGGTTAGTGAGGAGGGAAGTGAACGGGGTGCATTATGGGAGGAGGTGAAGAAGAGTCTTCTTGATGTCAGAGATTCAATTTTTCAGCCACGGGATCTGAATGCAAGGCTCAGGGATGCGACAGCTGATGGCATAATTGTGGAGGAGGCATAGGGCCCCTGTCGTACATGAAAATGGGAAGAAACTGGTGGAGTTGTGTGCTGAATGAGGGATGGTCATCTGGAATACATGGCATACCGTCCTCGCCTTGGGCCATCTCTATGCTGATAAACGTGACTTAACCTATCACCAGCACTGCCGTCCCATCTCCCCCATCCCCTCCCCGGCGCCCCTTTCTTAAGAAATTCGACTGCAATCCCATCCGTTCCCTCCGCTCTGCCACACCTCATCTCAAGCAAAGCTTTCACTCACTGCCTCTCCTGGTCTCACCATACCATTCACCGGGACTCTCTCGCTCTCCGCATACCACTTCACCCTAAAAAAAAAAAACCCTCCTCAACTCTCACCCTATCAACTAACACCTCCATCAGTCCTTCAGAATACTTCATACCTATAACTTCTCTTTTTTGATGGTTACCATTACCCTATCTTCTCTCCTCACTGTTGCTCCTGTCTGCTCTTTTGTTCTCCTTATAATGCTAACCTCCTTCCAAAACATTTGTACATGGGAGAGGGATGTAAAGGAAAAAAAAGAGATGGGAAGATAATTCAATAAATTGAGAATAATTAGCGACGAAGAAAATCAGATAAAGGTGCAGTACATATCATACACCTTATTCTCAGATATTTTCCTGCCATGGTTTCTTAAAAAGAAAAAAGAGGTGTATTCACCTTTGTCCATGCTTATGACCACATATAAAACGTAATAAAGTACTTTACGATCAACTACGAGCATTTCTTTTGTCTTCTATGCTATCCTCATTTTCTGTCTTCCCTTTGACAAATCAACTTATATACACGAGAGCAAGTGAGGTGAGGTGTCTCCTCTAGTTCGTTAGCGATATATATCACTGCATTACATTCCTTATTTGAAGTCTGTTATGTCAAAGGATAATCATCCAACCGTAGAAGAACTAGTTCAACACAAATATGAACGACTTCCATGCATTGACAACCTGTCTTAATCTCATCATCTTCGTTTTCCTGGTTTTGATTGTGGACATATATGGCCTTCGTACAGCGTCTCTCCCATGCTTTCCCAGGGATGACTCATATATACACACAGTCTTTCTCATGTGTTCGTCAGTGACCCACGTACAATTTCCGTCATTCATTCCCAGAGTGGGTCATGCAGAGTTTCTACCATGCTCTCCCAAGGAGGCCTTTGTAGAGTCTTTCTCATGCATTTTATACAGTGTTCTAATTAATAGTCTTTCCCAGGTATTCCTTGGTGACCCACGTTAAGAATCTCTCCCATGCATTCCCATGGTGGAATCATGTAGTCTCTCCCATGTATTCCTACATTAACCCACGTAGATTCTGTCCCTTGTATTCCTACTCTAGCAGAGTTCCACGTACACTCCTCTCGGTCATCTCCCTCTTCACCTACACACCTCCTTCCCTCTGTGTTTCTACATCTCTCCCACTCACTCACTGCTCCCTTTATCTCACTTCAATATACTCTCACTCCTCCACCAAGCATCCTTTCTGTATTCTTACACCTCCTCATTTTAGCCTTCAGTTTATCAACCTGGCTTTCCTCCCTGTCAAATATATTGATCTGACGACCGTATTTCTCACTCTGGTCGTTTCCTACCGCCCCTCACCCTACAAATCACATCTCAAGGAGGACGCATTTCGGCACGAGCCCCTCACGCTCGCTTTTGCGTCCAGTGTTTACGAACCTGACCTACGGCATTCAGTAGACATAAAGATGGCGTTCAAACCCTGTCTATCCCTTGTTATGTTTTATTTCTTCTTTTTTTTCAGTTATTAAACTGTTGCTGTCGCCCGTCTCGCAAGAGTAAACTGAATCATGCCATGGGCCGGCCATATGTCACGCCCCCGAGATCATACCGTTATCCTTCGTCAAACTCTCCTCTGTACACCAAGCAGTTGTTCAGGGGCTGAGGGCCCACTTCTGGCTCGACCTTGAGGGGGAGGGGGAAACTAGTTGTTATTATTATGTTCAAGTTGTGAAGAGAGAGTAGATTAGAGCCCCGATGGTGGAGAGAATATGGAGGAGTGAGGGGGAAGGAGATGCAGAGAGAAGGAGAGGAGGAAGTCTGAAGAAGAGGCGGGTGAAGAGGGTAAAGGAGAGGAAAAGAGGACACGGAGGGGACGTGAGTAAGGTTAGGGAGCCAAGGGAAAGGAGAGAAACCTCTGAACAGATTTACGGTATGAGAGAAATGGCTAGAGGGGAAATAGAATGGGGAGGAGATAAACACATGAGTGCAAGAAAGAGAGAGAGAGAGAGAGAGAGAGAGAGAGAGAGAGAGAGAGAGAGAGAGAGAGAGAGAGAGAGAGAGAGAGAGAGGTGGAGGTGGAGGGAGGCAGAGGCGTGGCGGATTATCGTTAAGTACCGGGGGTGACCCATAGTTGAAGTAGTTGGCCGTAACTCCGACAGAAACTTCGGCGCGATAATATGCAGCTGCTCAGGAAGTTATGAGGGGACCCACAATTTGGCCAATGCCTCACACGTCTTCCGACTCACTCAGGGGCTGAGTCGGGCCCGAGGCGTCCCGAATCAATACTGATTCAAAGAACATAAATTCCCCCTTCCTTTTTTTTAATCAATACTGATTCAAAAAACATAATTCCCCCTTCCTTTGTTTTTTCTTCTTTACTGATTCAAAGAATATAATTCCCCCTTCCTGTTTTTAATCAATACTGATTCAAAGAACATAATTCCCCCTTCCTTTGTTCTTTCTTCTTTACTGATTCAAAGAACATAATTCCTCCTTCCTTTGTTCTTTCTTCTTTACTGATTCAAAGAACATAATTCCTCCTTCCTTTGTTCTTTCTTCTTTACTGATTCAAAGAACATAATTCCTCCTTCCTTTGTTCTTTCTTCTTTACTGATTCAAAGAATATAATTCCCCCTTCCTGTTTTTAATCAATACTGATTCAAAGAACATAATTCCCCCTTCCCTTTTTCTCTCTTCTTCTTCTCTCATGTCGAGTTTTCGTCTCGTTTACTGTCATTATGGATTCTTGCGGACACCCCCCACCCCAAAAAAAAAAAATATCTAACAACAATGGCTTTTGTTCAGATAATGGGACCACTTCTTCCCCTAGTGGCTCTCACAATTCCCCACGCCAACAGCAACTCTTTACCAAACACTCCAGAGGTAGCACTACGCTCTTGAGGGAGCGGTGCGTCGCCTGCCACTTCGAAGGCGGACAGTAATACGATCTTTCACCTCGAGCAAGGAAACCAAGCCTCGGAGAACACAGGACTCCTGCTGGTGATGTAATGATGGTGCGGACTTCCATTCCTGCTAACGAAACACGAAGAGCTCGACGAGGAAACAGATTTCCATTCCTGCTAACGAAACACGAAGAGCTCGACGAGTAGACGGATTTCCATTCCTGCTAATGAAACACGAAAAGCTCGACGAGGAAACAGATTTCCATTCCTGCTACCGAAACACGAAGAGCTCGAGGAAACGGATTTCCATTCCTGTTAACGAAATACGAAAAGCTCAACGAGGAGAAAGCTCAATGCGTACTTACATTCCAGTTAAAAAAAAAAAAGAAAAAAAATCACTACAAGGAATTTGGGGGGATGGAAGATGAATGTGAATACTCTGAGATGTTCGAGATTTTGTGTACACCCGGGTGCAAACACGCGACTCTTGTTTACAGGCAGAAAGGTGAACGTCGGAGACGAGACTTCTCAGGAGTCCTTTCGAGGTCAAGAACAAGGACTTTGTTCCCAAGGACTCTATTTCCTTGATGAATGCTGGCATACCTCGCGTATGAGCTAGCAGTTAATAAACTATCCAGACCAGATAGACAGATAGATAAATAGATAGATATATAGATAGATGATAGATAAATAGGTAGATAAATAAACAGACGACAGACTGACATAGATAGATAGATAGATGTTAAACTGACATAGACAAAAAGATAGATAGATAGCGGAAGTGAATCATAGGGTGGGGGAGGGGGCGAAAGTTCTGGGAGCGTTGAAGAATGTGTGGAAGTCGAGAACGTTATCTTGGAGAGCAAAAATGACTGACATGGATGAATATATAGACGTACGCAGAAGGATTAAGTTCTGACATCGCAGCACTGACCAGCGAGCGTACACCCAACCCCCTACAGGTGTGTGCCAACCACTGGCATCAGCTGAATGGCGAGGTTGGTGGTGTAGTGAGTGGTGTTGACTTCCTCCCGCCACCCTGTGCAGGGGTCCCTTGTTGGGACTTTACACATGGGTTAATTTTGCGACCCTTCCTTCCCCCACCCTTCCACTTCAATCACCTGCAGCCTCCTCCTCCTCCTGCTCCTCCTCCTCTTCCCTCTCAACTTCCTTCATTCCTCTTCCACTATTCCTTCCTTCTTTCTTCACTTTCTTCTAATCATTTATCCATTTTTCTTCAATCGTCTTTTGCATCGCTTGCTCTCATACCCCTCCCCTTTTCCAGCTTTTTCTTATTCCTTTTCTCTCGCGAGCCTCTTCTACCATCCATCATCTGTCCCTTTTCCACATACCAATCCCGCCACCCCTCTATTCACCCCTTTCCTCTGACCCTCCCTTCCCTCTCTCTCTCTCTCTCTCTCTCTCTCTCTCTCTCTCTCTCTCTCTCTCTCCTCTCCCTAGCCGCCGTGTCCCTCACCCTTATGCTGTAAAAGGCATTGAAATACACACACACACACACACACACACACACACACACACACACACCCTGGGGCAAGGGTGAGCAGTGTTGACGCGAGGAAGCGAGTGATTGTGGCGACAGCGGTACAGAGGCCTACATCCTCACTAACTAGCATACAAAACGGTCCTGACCCATGCATCATATATGGCTAGGCTGAATGAACTTTATCCGGAGCGGGTAAGTGAAGGGGTGGCGTTCTGTGTGGGTAACCTCTGGCGATTTATTTTGAGTGTGGCGAGCTCAAGGGGCGTACTGCATTGTGAGTGTTGATGGAAGGGGTTGTATTCGGAGTTGCGACTGGGGCAGCTTGTATTCTGAGGGGTTACTGTGGAGGTGTATTCTGAGTGGTATAACTGGTTCCGGGAGAGGTATTCTGAGTGGTAACAGAGGAGATGTATTCTGAGTGGTAACTGAGGAGTTGTACTTTGCGTGGTAACTAGGAGGTGCATTCTGAGTGGTAACAGAGGAGGTGTATTCTGAGTGGTAACAGAGGAGGTGTATTCTGAGTGGTAACAGAGGAGGTGTATCCTGAGTGGTAATAGAAGAGGTGTATTCTGAGTGGTAATAGAGGATGTGTATCCTGAGTGGTAATAGAAGAGGTGTATTTTGAGTGGTAATAGAGGAGGTCTATCCTGAGTGGTAATAGAGGAGGTGTATTCTGAGTGGTAATAGAGGAGGTGTATCGTGAGTGGTAACAGAGGAGGTGTATCGTGAGTGGTAATAGAGGAGGTGTATCCTGAGTGGTAACAGAGGTGTATTATGAGTGGTAATAAAGGTGTATTCTGTATGGTAACAGAGGAGGTGTATTCTGAGTGGTAATAGAGGTGTATCCTGAGTGGTAACAGAGGAGGTGTATTCTGAGTGGTAATAAAGGTGTATTCTGTATGGTAACACAGGAGGTGTATTCTGAGTGGTAATAAAGGTGTATTCTGTATGGTAAGGAGGCTCTTCTTTACCATCACTCGGAAATTCACACTTGGCCTAAACTGGCTCGTGGATGTATTTAGTTGTCTGTCTCCACTACGTATTGCCTCTGTCTATTTGATTATCTTTAGGCGCTGTTTTCGTATCTGTCTAATTCTCACACTATTTCTCTCTATATCTATCAATATTGCTGTAAGAGATGGGAGGGCGCGTCGCTTGCACAGCAGAAATCCTGTTTTCTGTCTACATAATTCTGCTGTGAATTTCCTGAGACCACTTGACCGACGCTGTTCAAACTTCATTGAATATTCATTCGCGCTACGAGAGAGGGAGGAGAGGGGATCGACGGGGGGGAATTACCGTAAGACGTGGTGAAGGCAGAACACGATATGCCACTACACCATCAGTACAGCCGAAGTTTGTCATTGCCATTTGTACAACGACAGACTTACTACAAGAAAAATCCAGGTCAACTGCAATTACAAAACTAATGAGCCTATCCTACATTTTCGACCTGCGTATGCAAAAAAAATAAATACATTTAGAAGTAACTCTTTCTAAAGACCTTATTTTCGCGGGAGGTAAAGAAAGTATATGTCTCATATGTACGAAAAGTAATTAATTAGAAAAAAGCTACGTATATCACAAACAAAAAGCATTTGGACTTTGGGTTCTCATAGGAATATATACGGAAAAAAAATCCCCAAGTCCCTGCCTCACTCACTCAATGGCTAAATCCCTACCAAAGGCGGAGGGATGAAGGGGAAGAAAAGCAGGGGGAGGTGGAAGGGGGAGACGCGAATCCCCTAAATGACAAAAAGAAAATAATTAACGAGGCTATCGGGAGAGGAGGGGGGGGGGGGTTAATATACAAACAAGTCTACGCGTAGAATATTTCGCCAGCGACGCCCATACGTCAAGGGGTCACAAAGCCTGAAATTGGACTATGGTTAAGTCTGACGCCTTTTGATGCCCGAGGAGGACGTTCATAGAGTAATTAGTCCTTTAACAACTGACGTCATAGTTACCGAGTAATTCGTCCTCTAACAATTGGAGTCTTAGTTACCGAGTAATTAGTCCTCTAACAACTGGAGTCATAGTTACCGAGTAAATAGTCCTCTAACAATTGGAGTCATAGTTACCGAGTAATTAATCCTCTAACAATTGGAGTCTTAGTTATAGAGTAATTAGTCCTCTAACAATTGAAGTCTTAGTTACCTTCGTTATTTCCGTAATGCTTTGTGGAGATTTCAGGTTTGCGTTACCTTCCAGTTCCGATTTGGGGTGTAGGCGACTTAAGGAAAAAAAAATAAAATAAGCACAGTGAATTCCCGACACAGCAAATGATAACGAAGGAAAAAACTGTACACTGAGACGTAACAAAATAAAGGAAAATTACTTTGCGTCGTGACCAAAAATGATCCAAGGAAATGTGGTAGCCCTACGACATGAAATTGATAAAGGAAGCTTACTCACCGACATGACAAAAACAATAAAGGAATAAACTACATGGGGCAATGATAATAATAAATGATAAATGTACCTGGCCACTGAACAAAGATGATAAAGGGAATCATCAAGAGTAAAAATGAGTAAAAAACCCACTGAATTGCTCTATGTCATACAAGGAGGTTGAAATGTAGAGGATGGAACTCGCATTTAACTTCAAGGAGGAAAACTTTGAATATCTAAGTTCGTATAAATTCGAAATCAGAATATCTCACAATGAGCAGATCAGAAAAGAAAAAAGAAAAATCAGTATCAGTCATGGAAACGAGAATGCATTCGTGGACAAATGAGGCAAAGAATACAAACTTGGAAATAAGAGGTTAGGGGTCAAAACACCACGAGAGACAAATATAGACTTTTGAGAAAGTAAAAAGTATTCGCAAACCAGACTTAAAACTTACAATTCAGAGACGAGAGAACAAGAAAAAGAAAAGAAGGGAGAAAGAAAAAGAAAAATATACTGAAGTGAAAGCTAAAAAAACTAACTCAAAAACTACAAAAACTAAGTTCCAAACTCTCTCTCTCTCTCTCTCTCTCTCTCTCTCTCTCTCTCTCTCTCTCTCTCTCTCTCCGTCTTCCCTTTATCTCCTTGCCAACTCTCTCCCCCTCCACCGACCCCTCTCTCTCTTCTTCTCCAGCCAAGGAACGAGGCTGGAATTAAACATTTACTTTAAATTCTCGTACGTGGAGCGACAGTGGCGGGGATCTGCCCCTGTCTGGGGGGCCACTCTGGTGGGTTGGAGTTGAGGCCAAGTTTTCTGATGGGTAATACATGTGCATCACCACTTTTGGTGGATTAGGAGCGCTCTCTCTCTCTCTCTCTCTCTCTCTCTCTCTCTCTCTCTCTCTCTCTCTCTCTCTCTCTCTCTCACACACACACACACACACACAAACACACATATATATATATATATTCCCATGAGTTCACGGGGAAAATGAAACACGATAAGTTCCTAAGTGCACTTTCGTGTAATAATCACATCATCAGGGGAGACACAAGAGAGAAATATAACAGTCAACTGATATACATCGAAGAGACGAAGCTAGGACGCCATTTGATAAACATGTGATTGTCCAAGACAGACAAAGAGCGTTCATAACCTTTATATATATATATATATATATATATATATATATATATATATATATATATATATATATATACATATATATTTTTTTTTTTTTTTTTTTTTCAAACTATTCGCCATTTCCCGCGTTAGCGAGGTAGCGTTAAGGACAGAGGACTGGGCCTTTTTCGGAATATCCTCACCTGGCCCCCTCTGTTCCTTCTTTTGGAAAATTAAAAAAAAAAATGAGAGGGGAGGATTTCCAGCCCCCCGCTCCCTCCCCTTCTAGTCGCCTTCTACGACACGCAGGGAATACATGGGAAGTATTCTTAATCCCCTATCCCCAGGGATATATATATATATATATATATATATATATATATATATATATATATATATATATATATATATATATATATATATATATATATATAATTATGGGAATCATATACAACACCAAAAATTCTATATACGGTGATCCTGCAGCTTCAAGGATGCTGCGCTCCATTGAGGAGCAAGGGGAAAAGACACAGACTCCTTTGGAGGGAGGAAGTCCTCGACAACCCTATACTTCCTTCCGTCCCTTGACGGTGACACAACACTGGCGAAGGTGGCGCAGAAGATCGTGGCAATGATCTCGAATGTTAACTCGCTGCATATGTTGTACCCACACTCCACACATGTTGCGTTCACTCTCTACATATGATGTGTCCACCTGGGTCCACTCTACGTCTGTTGTAGCCGCTTTCTACATCATGTAATGTCCGGCTGTATAAGTTGTGTCCAATCTCTACTTCTGCTGGTTCAACACTCTTCATACGTATGTAAATTAGAGCAAAGGTAATATGTGGTTAGTGAAAGAATCTCAAGTTAAGCAAGTCGGTCACCTATTGAGAACGTCATGTGTAAACCGTCATATGTAGAACGTCATATGTAAAACGTCATATTCAAAACGTCATGTGTGAACATAATAGTCTTTAGATATCTAGGATTTTCTTACAGAGGATGTAAACATGGAGGAGGTGCAAGAGATAATAGCTTTGTTGATCGAAGGCCCGAGACGCTTTGTTACGCGCTCAGTCACGCGGCTGTATTACAGTCTCACAGCCTTGTTACAACCTCACAGTTTCATATTACAACCTCACAGCCTTGTTATAGCCCCATAGCCTTGTTACAGCTTCACAGCCTTGTTATAACTTCACGACCGTGGTACAATCTCATAGCCTTGCTACAACCTCACAGCCATGATACAACCTCAATACCATAGCACATCTCACAACCACGTTACAGCCTCACAGCCAGGGTATACAACCTCACAACTACGTTACAACCTCAAAGCAGTGGTACAGTCCCACAGCCAGGGTATACAACCTCACAACTACGTTACAACCTCAAAGCAGTGGTACAGTCCCACAGCCAGGGTATACAACCTCACAACTATGTTACAACCTCACAGCAGTAGTGCAGTCCTACAGCCAGGGTATACAACCTCACAACTATGTTACAACCTAACAGCAGTGGTACAGGCCCACAGCCAGGGTATACAACCTCACCCCCATGGGTACAGTCTAGGTTAACGTAATGCCCCACATCATGGCTGGCTTCACGTGAATTCGTGTTAACATACAGGATGTTCCTGTTAGCGCTATTTTAAGACAGGAAAAACCACAAGAACTTTTGTTTAAATGAAAAAAAAAGCGCCCAGCGTTTCAAGCTTCTCTGTGTCCCTTTATAAGTACAAGTAGAAGTAAAGCGTAACGTAAAGTAATACACATGCAACGCTACTTAAGAGTCTTTGCGACGGTTTCAAAATGAAGCAGAGAACAGCCAGCGTGGTGAGGGTTGGGTAGATACATGCGCATATTTACTTCCTTCCTGCCCTGGGAGACCCAATTATCTTTATGGGCTAAGGAAGCCAGCCACGTCCACCGGAGGGGACCATGGGTCACGAAGAGTGAGCGTTTGGTGCCGTTGTTGTGCTCTGTGAGCAGGTACATAGATACTTTTATGTATGCTGAATACGAATCTGTGGTCAAAATCTAAAAATTCGTTTAATTCTTCGAGTAATTAGCATTTGAATTTTATCATAATTAGTTCAGGTGCTAATTAAAGGGTTATATTTATGAATTACAGTCTTTTGAGTACAAATACTTAAATATCATATAAAATAACATCTATACACAGAATTTCATTAAAATCTGAGGAAGTTGAAAATCTGTGTATAGATGTTATTTTATATGGTATTTAAGTATTGAGTCAGAAGAATGTAATTCATAAATTTAACCTTTTAATTAGCACCTGGACTGATTATGAAAAAATCTAAATGCTAATTACTCGAGTAATTATACGAATTTCTAGATTTTGATCACAGATTCGTATTCAGCACACATAAAATTATCTATGCTGAAAATTTCGAGAAAATCTATTTTTTCAAAAAAATCATGAAAAATCCAAGGCATTCTTTTTTGCTCAGATTTTCAACTTCCTCGGATTTTAATGAAAATCTCTGTATAGATGTTATTTTATATGGTATTTAAGTATTAGGAGTCAAAAGAATGTAAGTCATAGATTTAACCTTTTGATTAGCACCTGGAATAATTATGATAAAATCTAAATGCTAATTACTCGAGTAATTATACGAATTTTTAGATTTTGACCACATATTCGTATTCAGCATATATAAATTTATCTATGCTGAAAATTTCGAGAAATTCTATTTTTTTAAAAAAAATCACGAAAAATACAAGGCCTTCCATTTTTTTTTGCTCAGATTTTCAACTTCCTCAGATTTTAATGAAAATCTGTATGTAGATGTTATTTTATATGGTATTTAAGTATTTGGAGTCAAAAGACTGTAATTCATGATATCAACCGGTTAATTAATTAGCAACTGGACTAATTATGATAAAATTCAAATGCTAATTACTCGAGTGATTATACGAATCTTTAGATTTTGACCACAGATTCGTATTCAGCATACATAAAGGTATCTATTCTGAAAATTTCAAGAAAATCTATCTTTTAAAAAAAATCACGAAAAATCCAAGGCCTTGCATTTTTTTTGCTGATTTTCAACTTCCTCAGATTTTAATGAAAATCTGTGTATAGATGTTATTTTATATGGTATTTAAGTAATATGAGTCAAAAGAATGTAATTCATAAATTTAACCTTTTAATTAGCACCTGGACTAATTATGATAAAATTTAAATGCTAAGCTCTCGAATCATACGAATTTTTAGATTTTGACCACAGATTCGTATTCAGCATACAGAAAATTATCTAAGCTGAAAATTTCGAGAGAATCTATTTTTTCAAAAAAAATCATGAAAAATCCAACGCTATAGCCTTGCATTTTTTTTTTTCTCAGATTTTCAACTTCCTCAGATTTTAATGAAAATCTGTGTATAGATTTTTTTTTTGCTCAGATTTTCAACTTCCTCAGATTTTAATGAACATCTGTTTATAGATGTTATTTTATATGGTATTTAAGTTTTTGGAGTCAAAAGACTGTAATTCATGATATTAACCGGTTTATTAATTACCACCTAGACTAATGATAAAATTCAAATGCTAATTACTCGAATAATTATACGAATTTTTAGATTCTGATAACAGATTCGTATTCAGCATACATAAAGGTATCTATTCTGAAAATTTCAAGAAAATCTATTTTTTAAAAAAAATCACGAAAATACCTTGCATTTTTTTTTTGCTCAGAATTTCAACTTCCTCATATTTTAATGAAAATCTGTGTATAGATGTTATTTTATATGGTATTTAAGTATTTGGAGTCTAAATACTGTAATTGATGATATTAATCTTTTAATTAGCACCTGGACTAATTGATAAAATTCAAATGCTAATTACTCGATTAATGATACGAATTTTTAGATTTTGGCCAAAGATTCGTATCCAGCATACATAAAGATATCTATGCTGAAAGTTTCAAGAAAATTTATTTTTAAATAAAAAATCACGAAAAATCCAAGGCTATTGCCTTGCATTTTTTTTGCTCAGATTTTCAACTTCCTCAGATTTTAATGAAAATCTGTATATAGATGTTATTTTATATGGTATTTAAGTATCTAGAGTCAAAAGACAGTAATTCATGATATTAACCGGTTAATTAATTAGCACCTGGAATAATTATAAAATTCAAATACTAATTACTCGAGTAACTATACGAATTTTTAGATTTTGACCACAGATTCATATTCAGCATACATAACGGTATCTATTTTGAAAATTTCAAGAAAATCTATTTTTTAAAAGAAATGAAAAATTTTTATGCATTTTTTTTGCTCAGCCTTTCAATTTCCTCAGATTTTAAAGAAAATCTATGCATAGATGTTATTTCATATGGTATTTAAGTATTATGTGTCAAAAGAATGTAATTCATAAATTTAACCTTTTAATTAGCACCTGGACTAATTATAAAATCTAAATACTAATTACTCGAGTAATTATACGAATTTTTAGATTTTGACCACAGATTCGTATTCAGCATTCATAAAGATATATATGCTGGAAATATCAAGAAAATTTATTTTTTCAAAAAAATCACGAAAAATCCAAGCTATAGCCTTGCATTTTTTTTGCTCAGATTTTCAACTTCCTCAGATTTTAATGAAAATCTATGTATAGATGTTATTCTATATGGTATTTAAGTACTTGGAGTCAAAAGACTATAATTCATGATATTAACCGGCTAATTAATTAGCTACCTGGACTAATTATGATAAAATTCAAATGCTAATTACTCGAGTAATTATACGAATTTTTAGATTTTGACCACAGATTCGTATTCAGCATTCATAAACATATCTATGCTGAGAACTTCAAGAATATTTATTTTTCAAAAAAAATCACGAAAAATCCAAGGCCGTCCTTTTTTTTGCTTAGATTTTCAACTTCCTCAGATTTTAATGAAAATCTATGTATAGATGTTATTCTATAATGTATTTAAGTATTTGAAGTCAAAAGACTGTAATTCATGATATTAACCGGTTAATTCATTAGCACCTGGACTAATTATGATAAAATTCAAATGCTAATTACTCGAGTAATTATACGAATTTTAGATTTTGACCACAGATTCGTATTCAGCATTCATAAAGATATATATGCTGAAAATTCAAGAAAATTTATTTTTTCAAAAAAATCACGAAAAATCCAAGGCTTGCATTTTTTTTGCTCAGATTTTCAACTTCCTCAGATTTTAATGAAAATCTGTGTATAGATGTTATTTTATATGGTATTTAAGTATTTGGAGTCAAAAGACTGTAATTCATGATATTAACCGGTTAATTAATTAGCACCTGGACTAATTATGATAAAATTCAAATGCTAATTACTCGAGTAATTATACGAATTTTTAGATTTTGACCACAGATTCGTATTCAGCATTCATAAAGATATATATGCTGGAAATATCAAGAAAATTTATTTTTTCAAAAAAATCACGAAAAATCCAAGGCTATAGCCTTGCATTTTTTTTTGCTCAGATTTTCAACTTCCTCAGATTTTAATGAAAATCTATGTATAGATGTTATTCTATATTGTATTTAAGTATTTGAAGTCAAAAGACTGTAATTCATGATATTAACCGGCTAATTAATTACTACCTGGACTAATTATGATAAAATTCAAATGCTAATTACTCGAGTAATTATACGAATTTTTAGATTTTGACCACAGATTCGTATTCAGCATTCATAAGATATATATGCTCGAAATATCAAGAAAATTTATTTTTTCAAAAAAATCACGAAAAATCCAAGGCTATAGCCTTGCATTTTTTTTTTGCTCAGATTTTCAACTTCCTCAGATTTTAATGAAAATCTGTGTATAGATGTTATTTTATATGGTATTTAAGTATTTGGAGTCAAAAGACTGTAATTCATGATATTAACCGGTTTATTAATTAGCACCTGGACTAATTATGATAAAATTCAAATGCTAATTACTCGAGTAATTATACGAATTTTTAGATTTTGACCAGAGATTCGTATTCAGCATTCATAAAGATATATATGATGGATATATCAAGAAAATTTATTTTTTCAAAAAATCACGAAAAATCCAAGGCTATAGCCTTGCATTTTTTTTTGCTCAGATTTTCAACTTCCTCAGATTTTAATGAAAATCTATGTATAGATGTTATTCTATATGGCATTTAAATATTTGGAGTCAAAAGACTGTAATTCATGATATTAACCGGTTAATTAATTAGCACATGGACTAATTATGATAAAATTCATTTCCTTATTACTCGAGTAATTATACGAATTTTTAGATTTTGACCACAGATTTGTATTCAGCATTCATAAAGATATATATGCTGGATATATCAAGAAAATTTATTTTTTGCTCAGATTTTCAACTTCCTCAAATTTTAATGAAAATCTATGTATAGATGTTATTCTATATTGTATTTAAGTACTTGAAGTCAAAAGACTATAATTCATGATATTAACCGGCTAATTAATTACTACCTGGACTAATTATGATAAAATTCAAATGCTAATTACTCGAGTAATTATACGAATTTTTAGATTTTGACCACAGATTCGTATTCAGCATTCATAAAGATATATATGCTGGAAATATCAAGAAAATTTATTTTTTCAAAAAAATCACGAAAAATCCAAGGCTATAGCCTTGCATTTTTTTTTGCTCAGATTTTCAACTTCCTCAGATTTTAATGAAAATCTGTGTATAGATGTTATTTTATATGGTATTAAAGTATTTGGAGTCAAAAGACTGTAATTAATGATATTAACCGGTTTATTAATTAGCAGCTGGACTAATTATGATAAAATTCAAATGCTAATTACTCGAGTAATTATACGAATTTTTAGATTTTGACCACAGATTCGTATTCACGATACATAGAGGTATCTATTCTCAAAATCTAAAGAAAATTTATTTTTCAAAAAAATCACGAAAAATCCAAGGCTATAGCCTTGCATTTTTTTTTTCTCAGATTTTCAACTTCCTCAGATTTTAATAAAAATCTATGTATAGATGTTATTCTATATGGTATTTAAGTATTTGGAGTCAAAAGACTGTAATTCATGATATTAACCGGTTAATTAATTAGCACCTGGACTAATTTAGATAAAATTCATTTGCTTCTTACTCGAGTAATTATACTAATTTTTAGATTTTGACCACAGATTCGTATTCAGCATTCATAAAGATATATATGCTGGATATATCAAGAAAATTTATTTTTTGCTCAGATTTTCAACTTCCTCAAATTTTAATGAAAATCTATGTATAGATGTTATTCTATATTGTATTTAAGTACTTGAAGTCAAAAGACTATAATTCATGATATTAACCGGCTAATTAATTACTACCTGGACTAATTATGATAAAATTCAAATGCTAATTACTCGAGTAATTATACGAATTTTTAGATTTTGACCACAGATTCGTATTCAGCATTCATAAAGATATATATGCTCGAAATATCAAGAAAATTTATTTTTCAAAAAAATCACGAAAAATCCAAGGCTATAGCCTTGCATTTTTTTTTTTGCTCAGATTTTCAACTTCCTCAGATTTTAATGAAAATCTGTGTATAGATGTTACTCTATATGGTATTTAAGTATTTGGAGTCAAAAGACTGTAATTCATGATATTAACCGGTAAATTAATTAGCACATGGGCTAATTATGATAAAATTCATTTGCTTATTTCTCGAGTAATTATACGAATTTTTAGATTTTGACCAGAGATTCGTATTCAGCATTCATAAAGATATATATGATGGATATATCAAGAAAATTTATTTTTTCAAAAAATCACGAAAAATCCAAGGCTATAGCCTTGCATTTTTTTTTGCTCAGATTTTCAACTTCCTCAGATTTTAATGAAAATCTATGTATAGATGTTATTCTATATGGCATTTAAATATTTGGAGTCAAAAGACTGTAATTCATGATATTAACCGGTTAATTAATTAGCACATGGACTAATTATGATAAAATTCATTTCCTTATTACTCGAGTAATTATACGAATTTTTAGATTTTGACCACAGATTTGTATTCAGCATTCATAAAGATATATATGCTGGATATATCAAGAAAATCTATTTTTTGCTCAGATTTTCAACTTCCTCAAATTTTAATGAAAATCTATGTATAGATGTTATTCTATATTGTATTTAAGTACTTGAAGTCAAAAGACTATAATTCATGATATTAACCGGCTAATTAATTACTACCTGGACTAATTATGATAAAATTCAAATGCTAATTACTCGAGTAATTATACGAATTTTTAGATTTTGACCACAGATTCGTATTCAGCATTCATAAAGATATATATGCTCGAAATATCAAGAAAATTTATTTTTTCAAAAAAATCACGAAAAATC
>NC_092227.1:8248395-8305895 GCF_036320965.1 Panulirus ornatus
TTTTTGCTTTTTTTTTCAATCAAATTAATAAATATATTATGTATATTATATTTATTTAATAGTTAAATCAGATTAATGATATTAATTTAATTACACTGATATTATGTAAATTTAAAATTATTCGAGTAATTTACACAATTTTTAGTTTTCATAAAAAATTCTCATTTAAAAAAATTATTTGAAACTAAATAAATTTTTTTCAAAAAATAGAAATCCAAGGCTATCCTTGCATTTTTTTTTTAAAATTTCAACTTCTAATTTAAGAAATTGTATAGATGTTATATGTATTTATAAAGTATTTAGTCAAAAAGTATTAATATTATAACGGTAAATTTAATTCATGGGTAATTTTTAAAATTTTTTATTTTCAGGAGTAATTTCGAATTTTTAATTTTAGATTTATTCAAGTTAAATTTATATGAGGTAATAAAATTTTTTTTAATAATTACAAAATTAAGAAATTTTTTTTTTTATTAATTTATAATTTAATTTTATAAAAAACTATGTATATGTTATTTAAATTTAATTAATTCTTGGAGTAAAAGATTAATTCTATATAAATTAATTTTAGAATTGACTAATATGATAAATATCTTATTCCGATAATTATAAATTTTTTTTAACCACAAATTATTTTAGGCATTAAAATTTATTGTATAAGAAAATTTATTTTTTCAAAAAAATCAAAAAATCCAAGGTATAGCTGATTTTTTTCTCAGATTTCAACCTAAATTTAATAAAATATTTGTTATTTATTAATTGTATTAATTTAGATAAGATATTTGATATTAACCTGATTATTTAGATAATAAATAATTATGAATAAATTATAGATTTTTTTAATAAAATACGAATTACTATCTAAATATTTTTTGCTAATATCAAATATTTAATAAATCGAAAAATTATTCTTAAATTATTTTAAAATCCTAGTTTAAGTCCTAATTTTTTTTCCAAATTTTAAGTACTAAGTTTTATAAATATTATAGTTTTCTATTATCGATTATTAATTACTAGAGTAATAAGATAAAATCATGATATTTAGTAATTTATAAAATTTTTAATTAAAAATACATATGCATATTACCAGTTTTAAATTTAATTGAAAATCTATGCATTTATTATATGATATAAGAAAATTTATCAAAAAAATCCGAAAACCAATTTAGCTGCTTTTTTTTTCAATTAATTCCCAGATTTAATAAATTTGAAGATTTTAGGTATAAGTTTTTGATTAAAAATAATTAATACCGTAAAAATTAGCACATTGTTATTTGTAATTTATTCTTATATTTCTATATCTTTTAGATTTACCAATTATTAGTTTATAAAGTTTAATATGATATAATTATTTTTTCAAATAGAAAAATCAAGTTACTTCATTATTATCGATTTAATTTTCAGATTTATAATCTAGAATTATATTCATAATATTTGGTCAAAAACGAATCAGTATACCTTAATTTATTGCTGGACATTGAATTCATTCCTATATATATGGATATTATCAGAAAATTTAATTTTAAAAAATTCAGAAAAATCAAGTAAGCCTGGATTTTTTGTCATTTCATTCTCAATTTAGAATTTGTTGAAGTTATTCAATTTATTTATACTGAATCAAGACATATTCAAATACGGATAATACACCTGGACTATTTGTAAAATTCAATTAATATGATAATTATCAATTTTAGATTGACCAAGTTTATTCAGATATAAAGATATTATCTGGAAATATAAAATATTTCAAATCACGAAAAATCCAATTAGCTTGCATTTTTTTTTGCTCAATTTTAATTCTCAATTAAGAAATTTAAATTATTATAGGTTTTAATTTGATCAAAAACTTAATTATGTATACGTAATTTCAATGGTATTTAAATTATGATTCAGGTAATTATCGATTTAGATTTGACAGATTGTATTAGATTATAGATTTGAGGATTATAAAATTATTTTTCAAAAATCAGAAATCCAGGTATAGTGATTTTTTTTTAATTTCATTTCTCAATTTAAGAAAACTTGTATAATGTTTTTTTGGCTTAAATATTTGAGTAAAATGTATTATGATATTAACGGTTAATTAACAATATAATTATATAATATTTCCTTATTATCGAGTATTATACGAATTTTGATTTTACCACAGATATATATGCTGGATATATCAAGAAAATTTATTTTTTCAAAATAATCACGAAAAATCCAAGGCTTATAGCCTTGCATCTTTTTTTGCTCAGATTTTCAACTTCCTCAGATTTTAATGAAAATCTATGTATAGATGTTATTCTATATTGTATTTAAGTACTTGAAGTCAAAAGACTATAATTCATGATATTAACCGGCTAATTAATTACTACCTGGACTAATTATGATAAAATTCAAATGCTAATTACTCGAGTAATTATACGAATTTTTAGATTTTGACCACAGATTCGTATTCAGCATTCATAAAGATATATATGCTCGAAATATCAAGAAAATTTATTTTTTCAAAAAAATCACGAAAAATCCAAGGCTATAGCCTTGCATTTTTTTTTTGCTCAGATTTTCAACTTCCTCAGATTTTAATGAAAATCTGTGTATAGATGTTACTCTATATGGTATTTAAGTATTTGGAGTCAAAAGACTGTAATTCATGATATTAACCGGTAAATTAATTAGCACATGGGCTAATTATGATAAAATTCATTTGCTTATTTCTCGAGTAATTATACGAATTTTTAGATTTTGACCAGAGATTCGTATTCAGCATTCATAAAGATATATATGATGGATATATCAAGAAAATTTATTTTTTCAAAAAATCACGAAAAATCCAAGGCTATAGCCTTGCATTTTTTTTTGCTCAGATTTTCAACTTCCTCAGATTTTAATGAAAATCTATGTATAGATGTTATTCTATATGGCATTTAAATATTTGGAGTCAAAAGACTGTAATTCATGATATTAACCGGTTAATTAATTAGCACATGGACTAATTATGATAAAATTCATTTCCTTATTACTCGAGTAATTATACGAATTTTTAGATTTTGACCACAGATTTGTATTCAGCATTCATAAAGATATATATGCTGGATATATCAAGAAAATTTATTTTTTCAAAAAAATCACGAAAAATCCAAGGCTATAGCCTGGCATCTTTTTTTGCTCAGATTTTCAACTTCCTCAAATTTTAATGAAAATCTATGTATAGATGTTATTCTATATTGTATTTAAGTACTTGAAGTCAAAAGACTATAATTCATGATATTAACCGGCTAATTAATTACTACCTGGACTAATTATGATAAAATTCAAATGCTAATTACTCGAGTAATTATACGAATTTTTAGATTTTGACCACAGATTCGTATTCAGCATTCATAAAGATATATATGCTCGAAATATCAAGAAAATTTATTTTTTCAAAAAAATCACGAAAAATCCAAGGCTATAGCCTAGCATTTTTTTTTTGCTCAGATTTTCAACTTCCTCAGATTTTAATGAAAATCTGTGTATAGATGTTACTCTATATGGTATTTAAATATTTAGAGTCAAAAGACTGTAATTCATGATATTAACCGGTAAATTAATTAGCACATGGGCTAATTATGATAAAATTCATTTGCTTATTTCTCGAGTAATTATACGAATTATTAGATTTTGACCAGAGATTCGTATTCAGCATTCATAAAGATATATATGATGGATATATCAAGAAAATTTATTTTTTCAAAAAATCACGAAAAATCCAAGGCTATAGCCTGGCATCTTTTTTTGCTCAGATTTTCAACTTCCTCAAATTTTAATGAAAATCTATGTATAGATGTTATTCTATATTGTATTTAAGTACTTGAAGTCAAAAGACTATAATTCATGATATTAACCGGCTAATTAATTACTACCTGGACTAATTATGATAAAATTCAAATGCTAATTACTCGAGTAATTATACGAATTTTTAGATTTTGACCACAGATTCGTATTCAGCATTCATAAAGATATATATGCTCGAAATATCAAGAAAATTTATTTTTTCAAAAAAATCACGAAAAATCCAAGGCTATAGCCTTGCATTTTTTTTTTGCTCAGATTTTCAACTTCCTCAGATTTTAATGAAAATCTGTGTATAGATGTTACTCTATATGGTATTTAAGTATTTGGAGTCAAAAGACTGTAATTCATGATATTAACCGGTTAATTAATTAGCACATGGACTAATGATAAAATTCAAATGCTAATTACTCGAGTAATTATACGAATTTTTAGATTTTGACCACAGATTCGTATTCAGCATTCATAAAGATATATATGCTCGAAATATCAAGAAAATTTATTTTTCAAAAAAATCACGAAAAATCCAAGGCTATAGCCTTGCATTTTTTTTTTGCTCAGATTTTCAACTTCCTCAGATTTTAATGAAAATCTATGTATAGATGTTATTCTATATGGTATTTAAGTATTTGGAGTCAAAAGACTGTAATTCATGATATTAACCGGTTATTAATTAGCACCTGGACTAATTATGATAAAATTCATTTGCTTATTACTCGAGTAATTATACGAATTTTTAGATTTTGACCACAGATTCGTATTCAGCATTCATAAAGATATATATGCTGGATATATCAAGAAAATTTATTTTTTCAAAAAAATCACGAAAAATCCAAGGCTTATAGCCTTGCATCTTTTTTTGCTCAGATTTTCAACTTCCTCAGATTTTAATGAAAATCTATGTATAGATGTTATTCTATATTGTATTTAAGTACTTGAAGTCAAAAGACTATAATTCATGATATTAACCGGCTAATTAATTACTACCTGGACTAATTATGATAAAATTCAAATGCTAATTACTCGAGTAATTATACGAATTTTTAGATTTTGACCACAGATTCGTATTCAGCATTCATAAAGATATATATGCTCGAAATATCAAGAAAATTTATTTTTTCAAAAAAATCACGAAAAATCCAAGGCTATAGCCTTGCATTTTTTTTTGCTCAGATTTTCAACTTCCTCAGATTTTAATGAAAATCTGTGTATAGATGTTACTCTATATGGTATTTAAGTATTTGGAGTCAAAAGACTGTAATTCATGATATTAACCGGTAAATTAATTAGCACATGGGCTAATTATGATAAAATTCATTTGCTTATTTCTCGAGTAATTATACGAATTTTTAGATTTTGACCAGAGATTCGTATTCAGCATTCATAAAGATATATATGATGGATATATCAAGAAAATTTATTTTTTCAAAAAATCACGAAAAATCCAAGGCTATAGCCTTGCATTTTTTTTTGCTCAGATTTTCAACTTCCTCAGATTTTAATGAAAATCTATGTATAGATGTTATTCTATATGGCATTTAAATATTTGGAGTCAAAAGACTGTAATTCATGATATTAACCGGTTAATTAATTAGCACATGGACTAATTATGATAAAATTCATTTCCTTATTACTCGAGTAATTATACGAATTTTTAGATTTTGACCACAGATTTGTATTCAGCATTCATAAAGATATATATGCTGGATATATCAAGAAAATTTATTTTTTCAAAAAAATCACGAAAAATCCAAGGCTATAGCCTTGCATCTTTTTTTGCTCAGATTTTCAACTTCCTCAAATTTTAATGAAAATCTATGTATAGATGTTATTCTATATTGTATTTAAGTACTTGAAGTCAAAAGACTATAATTCATGATATTAACCGGCTAATTAATTACTACCTGGACTAATTATGATAAAATTCAAATGCTAATTACTCGAGTAATTATACGAATTTTTAGATTTTGACCACAGATTCGTATTCAGCATTCATAAAGATATATATGCTCGAAATATCAAGAAAATTTATTTCAAAAAAATCACGAAAAATCCAAGGCTATAGCCTAGCATTTTTTTTTTGCTCAGATTTTCAACTTCCTCAGATTTTAATGAAAATCTGTGTATAGATGTTACTCTATATGGTATTTAAGTATTTGGAGTCAAAAGACTGTAATTCATGATATTAACCGGTAAATTAATTAGCACATGGGCTAATTATGATAAAATTCATTTGCTTATTTCTCGAGTAATTATACGAATTTTTAGATTTTGACCAGAGATTCGTATTCAGCATTCATAAAGATATATATGATGGATATATCAAGAAAATTTATTTTTTCAAAAAATCACGAAAAATCCAAGGCTATAGCCTTGCATTTTTTTTTGCTCAGATTTTCAACTTTCTCAGATTTTAATGAAAATCTATGTATAGATGTTATTCTATATGGCATTTAAATATTTGGAGTCAAAAGACTGTAATTCATGATATTAACCGGTTAATTAATTAGCACATGGACTAATTATGATAAAATTCATTTCCTTATTACTCGAGTAATTATACGAATTTTTAGATTTTGACCACAGATTTGTATTCAGCATTCATAAAGATATATATGCTGGATATATCAAGAAAATTTATTTTTTCAAAAAAATCACGAAAAATCCAAGGCTATAGCCTGGCATCTTTTTTTGCTCAGATTTTCAACTTCCTCAAATTTTAATGAAAATCTATGTATAGATGTTATTCTATATTGTATTTAAGTACTTGAAGTCAAAAGACTATAATTCATGATATTAACCGGCTAATTAATTACTACCTGGACTAATTATGATAAAATTCAAATGCTAATTACTCGAGTAATTATACGAATTTTTAGATTTTGACCACAGATTCGTATTCAGCATTCATAAAGATATATATGCTCGAAATATCAAGAAAATTTATTTTTCAAAAAAATCACGAAAAATCCAAGGCTATAGCCTTGCATTTTTTTTTGCTCAGATTTTCAACTTCCTCAGATTTTAATGAAAATCTGTGTATAGATGTTACTCTATATGGTATTTAAGTATTTGGAGTCAAAAGACTGTAATTCATGATATTAACCGGTAAATTAATTAGCACATGGGCTAATTATGATAAAATTCATTTGCTTATTTCTCGAGTAATTATACGAATTTTTAGATTTTGACCAGAGATTCGTATTCAGCATTCATAAAGATATATATGATGGATATATCAAGAAAATTTATTTTTTCAAAAAATCACGAAAAATCCAAGGCTATAGCCTTGCATTTTTTTTTGCTCAGATTTTCAACTTCCTCAGATTTTAATGAAAATCTATGTATAGATGTTATTCTATATGGCATTTAAATATTTGGAGTCAAAAGACTGTAATTCATGATATTAACCGGTTAATTAATTAGCACATGGACTAATTATGATAAAATTCATTTCCTTATTACTCGAGTAATTATACGAATTTTTAGATTTTGACCACAGATTTGTATTCAGCATTCATAAAGATATATATGCTGGATATATCAAGAAAATTTATTTTTTCAAAAAAATCACGAAAAATCCAAGGCTATAGCCTTGCATCTTTTTTTGCTCAGATTTTCAACTTCCTCAAATTTTAATGAAAATCTATGTATAGATGTTATTCTATATTGTATTTAAGTACTTGAAGTCAAAAGACTATAATTCATGATATTAACCGGCTAATTAATTACTACCTGGACTAATTATGATAAAATTCAAATGCTAATTACTCGAGTAATTATACGAATTTTTAGATTTTGACCACAGATTCGTATTCAGCATTCATAAAGATATATATGCTCGAAATATCAAGAAAATTTATTTCAAAAAAATCACGAAAAATCCAAGGCTATAGCCTAGCATTTTTTTTTGCTCAGATTTTCAACTTCCTCAGATTTTAATGAAAATCTGTGTATAGATGTTACTCTATATGGTATTTAAGTATTTGGAGTCAAAAGACTGTAATTCATGATATTAACCGGTAAATTAATTAGCACATGGGCTAATTATGATAAAATTCATTTGCTTATTTCTCGAGTAATTATACGAATTTTTAGATTTTGACCACAGATTCGTATTCAGCATTCATAAAGATATATATGCTGGATATATCAAGAAAATATAGCCTTGCATTTTTTTTGCTCAGATTTTCAACTTCCTCAGATTTTAATGAAAATCTATGTATAGATGTTATTCTATAATGTATTTAAGTATTTGAAGTCAAAAGACTGTATTTCATGATATTAACCGGTTAATTAATTAGCACCTGGACTAATTATGATAAAATTCATTTGCTTATTACTCGAGTAATTATACGAATTTTTAGATTTTGACCACAGATTCGTATTCAGCATTCATAAAGATATATATGCTGGATATATCAAGAAAATTTATTTTTTCAAAATAATCACGAAAAATCCAAGGCTTATAGCCTTGCATCTTTTTTTGCTCAGATTTTCAACTTCCTCAGATTTTAATGAAAATCTATGTATAGATGTTATTCTATATTGTATTTAAGTACTTGAAGTCAAAAGACTATAATTCATGATATTAACCGGCTAATTAATTACTACCTGGACTAATTATGATAAAATTCAAATGCTAATTACTCGAGTAATTATACGAATTTTTAGATTTTGACCACAGATTCGTATTCAGCATTCATAAAGATATATATGCTCGAAATATCAAGAAAATTTATTTCAAAAAAATCACGAAAAATCCAAGGCTATAGCCTTGCATTTTTTTTTGCTCAGATTTTCAACTTCCTCAGATTTTAATGAAAATCTGTGTATAGATGTTACTCTATATGGTATTTAAGTATTTGGAGTCAAAAGACTGTAATTCATGATATTAACCGGTAAATTAATTAGCACATGGGCTAATTATGATAAAATTCATTTGCTTATTTCTCGAGTAATTATACGAATTTTTAGATTTTGACCAGAGATTCGTATTCAGCATTCATAAAGATATATATGATGGATATATCAAGAAAATTTATTTTTTCAAAAAATCACGAAAAATCCAAGGCTATAGCCTTGCATTTTTTTTGCTCAGATTTTCAACTTCCTCAGATTTTAATGAAAATCTATGTATAGATGTTATTCTATATGGCATTTAAATATTTGGAGTCAAAAGACTGTAATTCATGATATTAACCGGTTAATTAATTAGCACATGGACTAATTATGATAAAATTCATTTCCTTATTACTCGAGTAATTATACGAATTTTTAGATTTTGACCACAGATTTGTATTCAGCATTCATAAAGATATATATGCTGGATATATCAAGAAAATTTATTTTTTCAAAAAAATCACGAAAAATCCAAGGCTATAGCCTTGCATCTTTTTTTGCTCAGATTTTCAACTTCCTCAAATTTTAATGAAAATCTATGTATAGATGTTATTCTATATTGTATTTAAGTACTTGAAGTCAAAAGACTATAATTCATGATATTAACCGGCTAATTAATTACTACCTGGACTAATTATGATAAAATTCAAATGCTAATTACTCGAGTAATTATACGAATTTTTAGATTTTGACCACAGATTCGTATTCAGCATTCATAAAGATATATATGCTCGAAATATCAAGAAAATTTATTTTTCAAAAAAATCACGAAAAATCCAAGGCTATAGCCTAGCATTTTTTTTTGCTCAGATTTTCAACTTCCTCAGATTTTAATGAAAATCTGTGTATAGATGTTACTCTATATGGTATTTAAGTATTTGGAGTCAAAAGACTGTAATTCATGATATTAACCGGTAATTAATTAGCACATGGACTAATTATGATAAAATTCATTTGCTTATTTCTCGAGTAATTATACGAATTTTTAGATTTTGACCAGAGATTCGTATTCAGCATTCATAAAGATATATATGATGGATATATCAAGAAAATTCATTTTTCAAAAAATCACGAAAAATCCAAGGCTATAGCCTTGCATTTTTTTTTGCTCAGATTTTCAACTTCCTCAGATTTTAATGAAAATCTATGTATAGATGTTATTCTATATGGCATTTAAATATTTGGAGTCAAAAGACTGTAATTCATGATATTAACCGGTTAATTAATTAGCACATGGACTAATTATGATAAAATTCATTTGCTTATTACTCGAGTAATTATACGAATTTTTAGATTTTGACCACAGATTCGTATTCAGCATTCATAAAGATATATATGCTGGATATATCAAGAAAATTTATTTTTTCAAAAAAATCACGAAAAATCCAAGGCTATAGTCTTGCATCTTTTTTTGCTCAGATTTTCAACTTCCTCAGATTTTAATGAAAATCTATGTATAGATGTTATTCTATATTGTATTTAAGTACTTGAAGTCAAAAGACTATAATTCATGATATTAACCGGCTAATTAATTACTACCTGGACTAATTATGATAAAATTCAAATGCTAATTACTCGAGTAATTATACGAATTTTTAGATTTTGACCACAGATTCGTATTCAGCATTCATAAAGATATATATGCTCGAAATATCAAGAAAATTTATTTTTTCAAAAAAATCACGAAAAATCCAAGGCTATAGCCTTGCATTTTTTTTTGCTCAGATTTTCAACTTCCTCAGATTTTAATGAAAATCTGTGTATAGATGTTACTCTATATGGTATTTAAGTATTTGGAGTCAAAAGACTGTAATTCATGATATTAACCGGTAAATTAATTAGCACATGGGCTAATTATGATAAAATTCATTTGCTTATTTCTCGAGTAATTATACGAATTTTTAGATTTTGACCAGAGATTCGTATTCAGCATTCATAAAGATATATATGATGGATATATCAAGAAAATTTATTTTTTCAAAAAATCACGAAAAATCCAAGGCTATAGCCTTGCATTTTTTTTTTGCTCAGATTTTCAACTTCCTCAGATTTTAATGAAAATCTATGTATAGATGTTATTCTATATGGCATTTAAGTATTTGGAGTCAAAAGACTGTAATTCATGATATTAACCGGTTAATTAATTAGCACCTGGACTAATTATGATAAAATTCATTTCCTTATTACTCGAGTAATTATACGAATTTTTAGATTTTGACCACAGATTTGTATTCAGCATTCATAAAGATATATATGCTGGATATATCAAGAAAATTTATTTTTTCAAAAAAATCACGAAAAATCCAAGGCTATAGCCTTGCATCTTTTTTTGCTCAGATTTTCAACTTCCTCAGATTTTAATGAAAATCTATGTATAGATGTTATTCTATATTGTATTTAAGTACTTGAAGTCAAAAGACTATAATTCATGATATTAACCGGCTAATTAATTACTACCTGGACTAATTATGATAAAATTCAAATGCTAATTACTCGAGTAATTATACGAATTTTTAGATTTTGACCACAGATTCGTATTCAGCATTCATAAAGATATATATGCTCGAAATATCAAGAAAATTTATTTTTTCAAAAAAATCACGAAAAATCCAAGGCTATAGCCTTGCATTTTTTTTTGCTCAGATTTTCAACTTCCTCAGATTTTAATGAAAATCTGTGTATAGATGTTACTCTATATGGTATTTAAATATTTGGAGTCAAAAGACTGTAATTCATGATATTAACCGGTTAATTAATTGGCACCTGGACTAATTATGATAAAATTCATTTGCTTATTACTCGAGTAATTATACGAATTTTTAGATTTTGACCAGAGATTCGTATTCAGCATTCATAAAGATATATATGCTGGATATATCAAGAAAATTTATTTTTTCAAAAAAATCACGAAAAATCCAAGGCTATAGCCTTGCATTTTTTTTTGCTCAGATTTTCAACTTCCTCAGATTTTAATGAAAATCTATGTATAGATGTTATTCTATATGGTATTTAAGTATTTGGAGTCAAAAGACTGTAATTCATGATATTAACCGGTTAATTAATTAGCACCTGGACTAATTATGATAAAATTCATTTGCTTATTACTCGAGTAATTATACGAATTTTTAGATTTTGAACACAGATTCGTATTCAGCATTCATAAAGATATATATGCTGGATATATCAAGAAAATTTATTTTTTCAAAAAAATCACGAAAAATCCAAGGCTATAGCCTTGCATCTTTTTTTGCTCAGATTTTCAACTTCCTCAGATTTTAATGAAAATCTATGTATAGATGTTATTCTATATTGTATTTAAGTACTTGAAGTCAAAAGACTATAATTCATGATATTAACCGGCTAATTAATTACTACCTGGACTAATTATGATAAAATTCAAATGCTAATTACTCGAGTAATTATACGAATTTTTAGATTTTGACCACAGATTCGTATTCAGCATTCATAAAGATATATATGCTCGAAATATCAAGAAAATTTATTTTTTCAAAAAAATCACGAAAAATCCAAGGCTATAGCCTTGCATTTTTTTTTGCTCAGATTTTCAACTTCCTCAGATTTTAATGAAAATCTGTGTATAGATGTTATTCTATATGGTATTTAAGTATTTGGAGTCAAAAGACTGTAATTCATGATATTAACCGGTTAATTAATTAGCACATGGACTAATTATGATAAAATTCATTTCCTTATTACTCGAGTAATTATACGAATTTTTAGATTTTGACCACAGATTCGTATTCAGCATTCATAAAGATATATATGCTGGATATATCAAGAAAATTTATTTTTTCAAAAAAATCACGAAAAATCCAAGGCTATAGCCTTGCATTTTTTTTTGCTCAGATTTTCAACTTCCTCAGATTTTAATGAAAATCTATGTATAGATGTTATTCTATATTGTATTTAAGTACTTGAAGTCAAAAGACTATAATTCATGATATTAACCGGCTAATTAATTACTACCTGGACTAATTATGATAAAATTCAAATGCTAATTACTCGAGTAATTATACGAATTTTTAGATTTTGACCACAGATTCGTATTCAGCATTCATAAAGATATATATGCTGGAAATATCAAGAAAATTTATTTTTTCAAAAAAATCACGAAAAATCCAAGGCTATAGCCTTGCATTTTTTTTTGCTCAGATTTTCAACTTCCTCAGATTTTAATGAAAATCTGTGTATAGATGTTACTCTATATGGTATTTAAGTATTTGGAGTCAAAAGACTGTAATTCATGATATTAACCGGTAATTAATTAGCACCTGGACTAATTATGATAAAATTCAATTGCTAATTACTCGAGTAATTATACGAATTTTTAGATTTTGACCACAGATTCGTATTCAGCATTCATAAAGATATATATGCTGGAAATATCAAGAAAATTTATTTTTCAAAAAAATCACGAAAAATCCAAGGCTATAGCCTTGCATTTTTTTTTGCTCAGATTTTCAACTTCCTCAGATTTTAATGAAAATCTATGTATAGATGTTATTCTATATGGTATTTAAGTATTTGGAGTCAAAAGACTGTAATTCATGATATTAACCGGTTAATTAATTAGCACATGGACTAATTATGATAAAATTCATTTGCTTATTACTCGAGTAATTATACGAATTTTTAGATTTTGACCACAGATTCGTATTCAGCATTCATAAAGATATATATGCTGGATATATCAAGAAAATTTATTTTTTCAAAAAAATCACGAAAAATCCAAGGCTATAGCCTTGCATCTTTTTTTGCTCAGATTTTCAACTTCCTCAGATTTTAATGAAAATCTATGTATAGATGTTATTCTATATTGTATTTAAGTACTTGAAGTCAAAAGACTATAATTCATGATATTAACCGGCTAATTAATTACTACCTGGACTAATTATGATAAAATTCAAATGCTAATTACTCGAGTAATTATACGAATTTTTAGATTTTGACCACAGATTCGTATTCAGCATTCATAAAGATATATATGCTGGAAATATCAAGAAAATTTATTTTTTCAAAAAAATCACGAAAAATCCAAGGCTATAGCCTTGCATTTTTTTTTGCTCAGATTTTCAACTTCCTCAGATTTTAATGAAAATCTGTGTATAGATGTTATTTTATATGGTATTAAAGTATTTGGAGTCAAAAGACTGTAATTAATGATATTAACCGGTTTATTAATTAGCAGCTGGACTAATTATGATAAAATTCAAATGCTAATTACTCGAGTAATTATACGAATTTTTAGATTTTGACCACAGATTCGTATTCACGATACATAGAGGTATCTATTCTCAAAATCTAAAGAAAATTTATTTTTCAAAAAAATCACGAAAAATCCAAGGCTATAGCCTTGCATTTTTTTTTTCTCAGATTTTCAACTTCCTCAGATTTTAATAAAAATCTCTGTATAGATGTTGATTTATATGGTATTTAAGTATTTGGAGTCAAAAGACTGTAATTCATGATATTAACCGGTTTATTATTTAGCACCTGGACAAATTTAGATAAAATTCATTTGCTTCTTACTCGAGTAATTATACTAATTTTTAGATTTTGACCACAGATTCGTATTCAGCATTCATAAAGATATATATGCTGGATATATCAAGAAAATTTATTTTTTCAAAATAATCACGAAAAATCCAAGGCTTATAGCCTTGCATCTTTTTTTGCTCAGATTTTCAACTTCCTCAGATTTTAATGAAAATCTATGTATAGATGTTATTCTATATTGTATTTAAGTACTTGAAGTCAAAAGACTATAATTCATGATATTAACCGGCTAATTAATTACTACCTGGACTAATTATGATAAAATTCAAATGCTAATTACTCGAGTAATTATACGAATTTTTAGATTTTGACCACAGATTCGTATTCAGCATTCATAAAGATATATATGCTCGAAATATCAAGAAAATTTATTTTTTCAAAAAAATCACGAAAAATCCAAGGCTATAGCCTTGCATTTTTTTTTGCTCAGATTTTCAACTTCCTCAGATTTTAATGAAAATCTGTGTATAGATGTTACTCTATATGGTATTTAAGTATTTGGAGTCAAAAGACTGTAATTCATGATATTAACCGGTAAATTAATTAGCACATGGGCTAATTATGATAAAATTCATTTGCTTATTTCTCGAGTAATTATACGAATTTTTAGATTTTGACCAGAGATTCGTATTCAGCATTCATAAAGATATATATGCTGGATATATCAAGAAAATTTATTTTTTCAAAAAAATCACGAAAAATCCAAGGCTATAGCCTTGCATTTTTTTTTGCTCAGATTTTCAACTTCCTCAGATTTTAATGAAAATCTATGTATAGATGTTATTCTATATGGTATTTAAGTATTTGGAGTCAAAAGACTGTAATTCATGATATTAACCGGTTAATTAATTAGCACATGGACTAATTATGATAAAATTCATTTGCTTATTACTCGAGTAATTATACGAATTTTTAGATTTTGACCACAGATTCGTATTCAGCATTCATAAAGATATATATGCTGGATATATCAAGAAAATTTATTTTTTCAAAAAAATCACGAAAAATCCAAGGCTATAGCCTTGCATTTTTTTTTGCTCAGATTTTCAACTTCCTCAGATTTTAATGAAAATCTATGTATAGATGTTATTCTATATGGTATTTAAGTACTTGAGTCAAAAGACTGTAATTCATGATATTAACCGGCTAATTAATTAGCACCTGGACTAATTATGATAAAATTCAAATGCTAATTACTCGAATGATTATACGAATTTTTAGATTTTGACCACAGATTCGTATTCAGCATTCATAAAGATATATATGCTGAAAGTTTCAGGAAAATTTATTTTTCAAAAAAATCACGAAAAATCCAAGGCTATAGCCTTGCATTTTTTTTTGCTCAGATTTTCAACTTCCTCAGATTTTAATGAAAATCTATGTATAGATGTTATTCTATATGGTATTTAAGTATTTGGAGTCAAAAGACTGTAATTCATGATATTAACCGGTTAATTAATTAGCACATGGACTAATTATGATAAAATTCATTTCGCTTATTACTCGAGTAATTATACGAATTTTTAGATTTTGACCACAGATTCGTATTCAGCATTCATAAAGATATATATGCTGGATATATCAAGAAAATTTATTTTTTCAAAAAATCACGAAAAATCCAAGGCTATAGCCTTGCATCTTTTTTTGCTCAGATTTTCAACTTCCTCAGATTTTAATGAAAATCTATGTATAGATGTTATTCTATATTGTATTTAAGTATTTGAAGTCAAAAGACTATAATTCATGATATTAACCGGCTAATTAATTACTACCTGGACTAATTATGATAAAATTCAAATGCTAATTACTCGAGTAATTATACGAATTTTTAGATTTTGACCACAGATTCGTATTCAGCATTCATAAAGATATATATGCTCGAAATATCAAGAAAATTTATTTTTCAAAAAAATCACGAAAAATCCAAGGCTATAGCCTTGCATTTTTTTTTGCTCAGATTTTCAACTTCCTCAGATTTTAATGAAAATCTGTGTATAGATGTTATTTTATATGGTATTTAAGTATTTGGAGTCAAAAGACTGTAATTCATGATATTAACCGGTTAATTAATTAGCACCTGGACTAATTATGATAAAATTCAAATGCTAATTACTCGAGTAATTATACGAATTTTTAGATTTTGACCACAGATTCGTATTCAGCATTCATAAAGATATATATGCTGAAATATCAAGAAAATTTATTTTTTCAAAAAAATCACGAAAAATCCAAGGCTATAGCCTTGCATTTTTTTTGCTCAGATTTTCAACTTCCTCAGATTTTAATGAAAATCTGTGTATAGATGTTATTTTATATGGTATTTTAGTATTTGGAGTCAAAAGACTGTAATTCAAGATAATAACCGGTTAATTAATTAGCACCTGGACTAATTATGATAAAATTCAAAGGCTCATTACTCGAGTAATTATATGAATTTTTAGATTTTGACCACAGAATCGTATTCAGCATACATAAAGGTATCTATTCTGAAAATTTCAAGAAAATCTATTTTCTTAAAAAAAAAATCACGAAAAATCCGAGGCATAGCCTAGCCTTGCATTTTTTTTGCTCAGATTTTCAACTTCCTCAGATTTTAATGAAAATCTGTGTATAAATGTTATTTTATATGGTATTTAAGTATTATGAGTCAAAAGACTGTAATTCATGATATTTGCCGGTTAATTAATTAGCACCTGACTAATTATGATAAAATTCAAATGCTAATTACTCGAGTAATTATACGAATTTCTAGATTTTGACCACAGATTCGTATTCAGCATACATAAAGGTATCTATTTTGATAATTTCAAGAAAATCTATCTTTTAAAAAAAATAACGAAAAATCCAAATATCCTTGCATTTTTTTTTTGTTCAGATTTTGAACTTCCTCAGATCTTAATGAAAATCTGTGTATAGATGTTATTTTATATGGTATTTAAGTATTTGGAGTCAAAAGACTGTAATTCATGATATTAACCGGTTAATTAATTAGCACATGGACTAATTATGATAAAATTCATTTGCTTATTACTCGAGTAATTATACGAATTTTTAGATTTTGACCACAGATTCGTATTCAGCATTCATAAAGATATATATGCTGGATATATCAAGAAAATTTATTTTTTCAAAAAAATCACGAAAAATCCAAGGCTATAGCCTTGCATTTTTTTTTGCTCAGATTTTCAACTTCCTCAGATTTTAATGAAAATCTCTGTATAGATGTTATTTTATATGGTATTTAAGTATTTGGAGTCAAAAGACTGTAATTCATGATATTAACCGGTTTATTAATTAGCACCTGGACTAATTATGATAAAATTCAAATGTTAATTACTCGGATAATTATACGAAAATTTATATTCTGATCATAGATTCGTATTAAGCATACATAAAGGTATCTATTCTGAATATTTCAAGGAAATTTATTTTTTCAAAAAAATCACGAAAAATCCAAGGCTTGCATTTTTTTTGCTCAGATTTTCAACATCCTCAGATTTTAATGAAAACCTGTGTATAGATGTTATTCTATATGGTATTTAAGTATTTGGAGTCAAAAGACTGTAATTCATGATATTAACCGGTTGATTAATTAGCACCTGGAGTAATTATAAAATTCAAATGCTAATTACTCGTTTAATTATACGAACTTTTAGATTTTGACCACAGATTCGTATTTAGCATACATAAAGATATCTATGCTGAAAATTTCAAGAAAATCTATTTTCTAATAAAAATCATGAAAAATCCAAGCCTTGCATTTCTTTTTTTTTTTTTTGCTCAGATTTTCAACTTCCTCAGATTTTAATGAAAATCAGTGCATAGATGTTATTTTATATGGTATTTAAGTATTTGGCCACAAAAGTAATTCATGATATTCACCGGTTAATGAATTTCTGCCATTTCAGAAAGAAAGGGACACCAGGACAAGCTCTGTAGCCGAGGAAGAGGTGCTTCTTCTTGGCAAAGGAACTGCTACATCTTAGCATAGGAACTGCTACATCTCAGCACAGGAGCTGTTACATCTCAGCACAGGCGCTGCTACATCTCAGCACAGGAGCTGCTACATCTTAGCATTGGAGCTGCTGCATCTTAGCACAGGAGTGCTACATCTTAACACAGGAGCAGCTACATCCTAACACAGGAGCTGCTACGTCTTAACACAGGTGCTACATCTTAACACAGGAGTTGCTACATCTCAGCACAGGAGCTGCTACATCTTAACACAGGAGCTGCTACATCTTAACACAGGAGCTGCTACATCTTAGCACAGGAGCTGCTTGAAGGTGACTCTTCCCTCCCATTGTTGCCAGAGGCGGAGATCGGACACACACACACACACACACACACACACACACACACACACACACAGCTCAAAAACCCATCTCAATTTAGAAGGTGACAAGACAGGCGTAAGCATTTTTGCCACAAAGTTTCTCTTCCCTTCCACTGGGGAAAAAAAGAGGGAAAGAAAACCATCCTTTTGGTATAATAGGGAGAAAATAATATATATATATATATATATATATATATATATATATATATATATATATATATATATATATATATATATATATATAAGACTAAGACGAAAGGCTTGGTGGAGTGCGAGAAAAAGAGAGAGAGAGAGAGAGAGAGAGAGAGAGAGAGAGAGAGAGAGAGAGAGACCCACTTATATAGGCCTACGGCTGCACCTGTGACCAATTGATATAGAGGGGGAGGGAGCTAGTGGCGGCTTCCCCTCAAAAACTTCATTATCGTTCGACTCTCCCTCCCTCCTCACCCCTCCACATCATCCCCCACCCTCCACCCTCCGCTGTTGCTGGACTCAATATTTCCCGTGTGCAGGGAGATGGAACACGGAGGCGGAGGGAGGGTCAGAGAGAAGGAGGGAGGGAGGGATGGAGGGAGAGAGAGAGAGAGAGAGAGAGAGAGAGAGAGAGAGAGAGAGAGAGAGAGAGAGAGAGAGAGAGAGAGAGAGAGAGATTAGAGAGTAGAGAGCAGGAAAAAAAAAGAAAGGAAACATAAAAGGAGAAATATAGGAACAGAGGAAAAGGAGGAGAAGGAATGTGGAGAAGGGGAAGAGAGGGGAATGAGAAGGGCAGTTGCTGAAAGGGACGGAAGGACAGACGACACACGAAGAGGAAGGGAGCAAAAGGGATGGGAGATGAATGGGGCGATTAAGAGATACATTAATGCGACAGTCATGATGGTCTGAGCCAAGGATGGAGCGATATTGTCTCATTCTCTCTCTCTCTCTCTCTCTCTCTCTCTCTCTCTCTCTCTCTCTCTCTCTCTCTCTCTCTCAACTAGCAAGGGAGGATTTTTCTCTCTCTCTCTCTCTCTCGCTCAACCAGCAAGAGAGGATTTTTCTCTCTCTCTCTCTCTCTCGCTCAACCAGCAAGAGAGGATTTTTCTCTCTCTCTCTCATCTAGGAAGAGAAGGTCTCTCTCTCTCTCTCTCTCTCTCTCTCTCTCTCTCTCTCTCTCTCTCTCTCTCTCTCTCTCTCAACTAGCAAGGGAGGATTTTTCTCTCTCATCTAGGAGGAGAAGGTCTCTCTTCTCTCTCTCTCTCTCTCTCTCTCTCTCTCTCTCTCTCTCTCTCTCTCTCTCTCTCTCAACTAGCAAGGGAGGATTTTTCTCTCTCTCTCATCTAGGAAGAGAAGGTCTCTCTCCTCTCTCTCTCTCTCTCTCTCTCTCTCTCTCTCTCTCTCTCTCTCTCTCTCTCTCTCTCTTATACAGACATCCCCTCAATTTATCAAACCCGCTGCAGCTCAGGGGAGAGGGAGGGGGCTCGGTGTGAGGGACGTCCACCCCCCCTCCTCCCCCCCAGCTCCTCATGTTTATCCTCCCAGCGATATAACTCTCAGCTCTCCAGTCGTAAACAAACATCTCGCGTCACCTCATCGCCCGTAAAGCGCAGGGCAAACTCTGCCTGCGGTGGGTTGGGGTTGGGTGAGGGGGAGGTGAGACAGAGTGAGTGCATCACCTGAAGTGCATTCTGTTGCCGGTCCTGTGCGTCTCTCTCTCTCTCTCTCTCTCTCTCTCTCTCTCTCTCTCTCTCTCTCTCTCTCTCTCTGTCGGTCTATCCATCCATCCACCTATCTCTCTCTCTCTTCCTGCTTGGTTTGAGGGAGGGAGGGAGGGAGGGAGGAAGGGAGAGAGAGAGAGAGAGAGAGAGAGAGAGAGAGAGAGAGAGAGAGAGAGAGAGAGAGAGAGAGAGAGAGAGAGAGAGAGAGAAGGGAGCGAAGAAAACGAAGAGATGGGTGGTGAGTGAGGGATGGAGTACTGGGCTGGATTTGTGGCACAAAGTGTTGGCGAGGAATCGAGTGTTATTCTCCACAAATGTGAGGGCAAATAGTCAGTGTGGACACGACCATGGCTTTTGTGAGGAGTAACAGATTGAGGAGGAGGATGTGAGACATGCCTGGGCAGCATTATATATATATATATATATATATATATATATATATATATATATATATATATATATATATATATATATATATATATATATATGTACATGGGAGAGTGGTGACTCAATGACTGGTAGCATCTACAGAACATGTAACTGGAAGGGAACAGTGTGTTTTTTGGAGAAGTAGAGGTCGTGTGAACCAAATGTTTACTTTGAAAAATCTCGTCAGAAAAAACTCGGAGATACAGCATGGTGGTGGTGAGCAGACAGGCCTTGTGGAGGGTCGTGCGAGTGTGTGTGGGGGTGCTGAACTGAGGAGATTCTGCCATACACAAAAAGTAAGGCCTATGTGGAAATTCAGAATGACTGAGGGTGACTGGCTCTCAGTGAAGGTGGGTCTGCATCAAGGATGTGTACCTAAGTGAAGGTGGGTCTGCATCAAGGACGTGTACCTCAGTGAAGTTGGGTCTGCATCAAGGATGTGTACCTCAGTGAAGGTGGGTCTGCATCAAGGATGTGTACCTCAGTGAAGGTGGGTCTGCATCAAGGATGTGTACCTCAGTGAAGGTGGGTCTGCATCAAGGATGTGTACCTCAGTGAAGGTGGGTCTGCATCAAGGATGTGTACCTAAGTGAAGGTGGGTCTGCATCAAGGATGTGTACCTAAGTGAAGGTGGGTCTGCATCAAGGATGTGTACCTAAGTGAAGGTGGGTCTGCATCAAGGATGTGTGGGGTCACCGTTGTTTTCTTAATGTATTTTTGAACGGGGTGGTGAGGGAGGTGGATGCAGGTATGTGTGTGTGTGTGTGTGTGTGTGTGTGTGTGTGTGTGTGTGTGTGTGTGTGTGTGTGTGAGGACGAGGGGTAGGTCTGAGGTATCATGGGTGTGGGGTCAGCCTGGAGGGTGAGTCAGTTGCTGTTTGCTGATGACTTGGTTCTAGTGACAGGCTCGAGATAGAGCCGGACTCAAGAGAAAAATTCCAAAAGCTGATGTTTAAGTGTGTGTGTGTGTGTGTGTGTGTGTGTGTGTGTGTGTGTGTGTGTGTGTGTGTGTGTGTAAAAGGAGAAAGTTTAGAGAGAATGGTAGCAAATTCATATCCACCTTATGTTTGGTAACGTAGCTAGGAGAAACACCAGAAACAATTGTGACCCATCTCAATGCCCATCTTATGCAGTCCAATTCTGTTTCCCAAGCTGATTCCAGCTGTGAGAAATTTTCTTACAAAAAGGCTAAAAAATCAAATCTGTTTCTTTGAAGATACGTACACTTGGCGATGACCAAATACAAGATTTCTAAATTCCAAGTACATTCGACGACGTAAATCACAAAGATCCCTTTGAAATACGATATAATGAAGATACGAGGACACACAGAGTAAAACTTTAAAGCTAAAAGATGTAATAATAACGTGGGGGGAAAAAAAGTGCCTTATGAAACAGACGCGTTGAACATTGAAATAAGTCACCGTTAAACGCGGTTAACGATGAGACCGTACGTACCTTAAAAAAAAGAGCCAGCTAGGCAAATTATTCATCAGTTCCAGGCCCTCAGGAATGTACGGTACAAACCAATTACTGTGGAGCATAATGTAGTGCAACAGAGAGAGCGGGAGGAGAGACGTTGTGAGGTTTCATGGCACGATTTTTCCCAAATCGTTCTAATCCTGTTATATTCCATGTTGGTGTACTTCACAAATGCATCGACCTTTTTTTTTTCTTTTTCTTCACTCTTTATCGTCCTGAGAGGTGGTGTGTGTGAGAGAGAGAGAGAGAGAGAGAGAGAGAGAGAGAGAGAGAGAGAGAGAGAGAGAGAGAGAGAGAGAGAGAGAGAGCCTTCTTACCGTTCTCTCCTTTCCTCGTCCACTTAGATTACAAGCAGAAACAGTTGGAAGTAAGTTATAAACAGATAACGCGGACATGCCCCAACGGGTCTCCTGTTGAAGTCTTTCCCACGAATTCTCTCTCTCTCTCTCTCTCTCTCTCTCTCTCTCTCTCTCTCTCTCTCTCTCTCTCTCTCTCTCTCTCTCCCTACCTACGTACCTACGTAATTATCTATCTCTCTCTCTTTGTTACCTCTCTCTCTCTCTCTCTCTCTCTCTCTCTCTCTCTCTCCCACCATACAATTACCGCCAGTGGATATGTAAATTAACAAGTTACTGCCCATCAACATCGCCCTACGTTGCAATTACACTAATTACAGCCGGGCCGTCGGATTTCTTTCCTGGTGCGCCTGGCGCAGTCGCCCTTCTGTGGACCCCCTCACACACTTCTTCTTTATCCCCCCAAGTTGTTCTCTCTCTCTCTCTCTCTCTCTCTCTCTCTCTCTCTCTCTCTCTCTCTCTCTCTCTCTCGTCTCCTCCTCCACTTTAGAGGCCTCAGACACCCCCTGAAATCCTTGAATCCTTCTCTCTCTCTCTCTCTCTCTCTCTCTCTCTCTCTCTCTCTCTCTCTCTCTCTCTCTCTCTCTCTCTCGTCTGTCCCGATCCCTCCTCCTCCCTCCCTCTCCCGTCCTCCTCCCCAGGGTCACTACGTCCCCTTCCCATTCTCCCCATCCATTTTTCCTCCTTATCTTCCAGGTCGTGGAATCTTGGGAGGGGAAATAAAACTCCCGCGCTATTTGGAGGTTTCGTCTCCCTAGGAGGAGGAGAAGGAGGAGGAGGAGGAGGAGGAGGAGGAGGAGGAGGAGGAGGAGAGGAGAGGAAGAGGAAGAGGAAGAGGAGGAGGAGGAGGAGGATGGCGGAGCGGCACCCTACCAGTGGCTTCACACCGAGAGAGTTGAACTGTTTTGTCCGGAAGTCGAAAAAAAAAAAAATTTTTTTTTTGCTGTGTCGACTAAATCGACTGCCAAACTTTCGTCATACACTCAGCATTTTGGTGAATTTTATCACTTCCTTAATTCAGAAGTCAGCATATGTAATAACACACACACACACACACACACACACACACACACACATACATACATACATACATACATACATACATACATACATACATATATATATATATATATATATATATATATATATATATATATATATATATATATATATATATATATATATATATATAAACCACAGGACCTCTTCTTCAGAGCTTCAAGGGCACCTGCAGCTTGGAGTCTGCACTACACTCAGTATCAGGGACAATTGGACTCCTTTGAAATGAAAAGTTCTTCGACGAGACTACACCCCCTCCACCTCGTCAACTGACAGATACACAGCAAAATGAAAGCTGCCTTTTCACATGTGTTATATACATGTATATATATGGGTGTTCAGCCCCGGGCTGGAGGAGGAGTATTTAGAGAGAGGTAGAGGTCCTGGGGAAAACCAGGACTCCTTCTTAGAAAGGATTCCTAAGGTAATTATAACAATAAAAATGCAGGTATAAGTTTACATACGCTACTCTGCTGTTACTACTATCTATGCAGCTGCTACTACTACTACTACTACTACTACTAATAATACTAATAATAATAATAATAATAATAATGATGATGATGATGATGATGATAATAATAATAATAATAACAAAATAATACTATTGATAATAATAATGATAATAAAAGTATTCTCTCTCATACGTGTTTGCTGTTTCTTGCGTCAGCAAGGTAGCGCTAGGAACTAATGAAGAATTGGCCTCTGCCTTACAACCACTTTGTACCTGCCACATATACAGGGCCCGAGCCAGAGCCCCACTATCCATAGCCAAGCCCCACATAACCATTCTGTTGTCTTCCCCCGACCAAATTCCCTTAAGACGTCGTTCAGCCTCATGACAATAACGTCACCCCCTGTATACCACATCGCTCGAGTTCACTCTATCCCACGCAAGCCCCTCCTCCTCCTGAGCGCCCAGGACCCCTGAATGCTCAAAAAAAAACCCTCTTTCACTCCTTCCCTCAATCTCCTTCCCGATCTACCAGTCCCTCTTTGCTCCCTCCGCCTCTGACACGTATATCCTCTTAGCCAATCTCTCTCTACGTTCTGCCTCCGACCCATTTTATAGAGAGGCTGAGCTTCAGCCAGCTCTCTCAGTCATGCTCCACTCTCCAGAGCACATCTGTCATATATGCAGTCATTCCTTGCCACCTGTGGTATATTTTAAGCTCCATATATTTCTATTAAAAAAATGATATGATTCAATATTCACCTCAGCAATGGATACGATGCATTTGTTGTTTGAATGACAATTTTGTCATGAATATGAAGACTCATCTATAGCTAAACCACATAATGTTAAGGTCATATATATATATATATGACCTTATATATATATATATATATATATATATATATATATATATATATATATATATATATATATATATATATATATATATATATATTTATATATATATATATATATATATATATATATATATATATATATATATATATATATATATATATCGATAGACATGAATATACAGCTCATCAGCAAATGAAGGCGACTTCAAGTCAACACATTATAGCCTCCCAGTCACGTAGGTACAGTCGTAACCTGCAGTGACAATCCACAGTTTCAGTTCATTTGTGACGTTCAAGTCTCGTGAAATGGATCCTTTGAGGCACAAAAGGATGAGTGAGTTTGCCCAATTAAAGAGGAAAACAGCCACTGAGAGAGACAGAGATGCCAAAGTTCTCCCGGCATTCCTTTTTTTTTTTCAATTAATTAAGCGTGCAGCTACAACAATGAAAAGAACGCATTCCACTCACGTAGAGAATGCTAATTAAGCTATCAAGAATAACAGAGTAATCACAGTTTGGACGCGTCGGTGAGAGAGAGATACGGCATTCACTCTGAAACCATCAACAGCGATATCGTTCCCCAAATTAACACCATGGTAGACCCATCTTGTGAACTGGACATGTGGGTAAAAGGTACATGGAAATGCCAAACATGAGAAGACCAGAGAGTCTATGGCGAGATCATCTGCTTGGAAATAGTAATATCCTGAATATCTAATAATATATGGCGTGTGTGTGTGTAGGAAGAGGGTGTTTAGATACCTGAGAGTGGACATGGCGGCCAATGAAACCATGGGAGTTGAAGTGTGCCATAGGGTGGGTGAGGGAGGCGAAGGTCATGGGCGAACTGAGGACTGAGTGGAAAGTGGGGCAAAAAGACACGGGTACATTTGATGGTATAGTTGTCCCGTCGGTGTTGTATGGACAAGAGGCGTGGACCCTAGATGAAGAAAAAAAAAAAGTATCGGGTTGACGTGTCAGAAATGAAATGTTTGAGGACAATAGGTCGAGTGAGGAGGGTTGACTGAATACTATATGATAGGGTAAGAGAGAAGTGTGGGAGTATGGGAAGTATGCATGAAAAAGCTGGAGAGGCTGAGCTGAAATGGCATGGATATATGAAGAGGATGAGTGAAGAGAGGTTGACTAATAAGGCATCATATCAGCACTGGAGAGAACATGGAAAACGGGAAAAACCAAGGAGGAGGTGGAAAGATGGAGAGAGAGATCCTCTGAATTTTCAGGGCCTGAACATACGGGTAGGTGTGAGGCGTGAAGGGGAGATAGAGCAAACTCGAGCGATTTGCTATATTCTGGACGACGTGCTGTCAATGGGCTGAACAAGGGTCAGGGGGGCGGGCCTGGTTGTGGATAGGGGAGGCTCTGGTTCCGGTGTATTGTAGATGACAACTAGGGAGTAGAGATGCGCGAAGGAGGCCATTTCACAGTCTCTTCCTAGCGCTTCCTCGCCATCGCAGGAAACTGGGTGGAACTGCATGAAAAAAAAAAAAATCCACAATAGCGTGGTGAGAGAGAGAGAGAGAGAGAGAGAGAGAGAGAGAGAGAGAGAGAGAGAGAGAGAGAGAGAGAGAGAGGAGAGCTGAGGTGTACTTTCGGTTCAGTATCGCAACAGCCTCGACGCGGGTTCCAGTTTGTGAGGGATCCTACGTCTATATTTAGGGATACCAACTCCAGGGGCGTTAAGGCGATGCCCCCGGGTGTTCGGCCCGGGAGGTGGGGGGGAGCCAAATCTGGGGTAGGTTACGACCGTGTTAAGTAAGCTTCTCCTCGCTGCACTACCGTCCAGGATAATGTTTCAGCAGGATAGCTGGGATTATGGTCGAAGGTTTTAAAGCACTGGGGGGCTTAAAAGTGCAGAGCTGCACCTCAGCATTCTCTCTCTCTCTCTCTCTCTCTCTCTCTCTCTCTCTCTCTCTCTCTCTCTCTCTCTCTCTCGTGGGTCGTTCTGGCAGCCACCCACCACCGACCAGGGTAATTAATACCCGCCTAGGTAACAGAAGGAGGAGGAAGAGGAGGAGGAGGAGGGGAGGGGTAGTAGGGTTAGCTATTGCACTCTGGTGGCTGTTAAGTTTCACTCCTCTGGTCCAGGCTGCTGTCTTCTCTTCCTGACTCGCCCCACGCCTGCCTGGACTGCTGGCTTTTTTATTCAGCCCACGAACACGCACGCACTCGACCTCCGTCTCGCACATCAACACTCGACAACAAGGTCACAACCCACACGACGCGTTGCTTCCGTCCTCCTAGACTTTCCTCTCGCGGTGAACGCTACGCGCCAGCCCTACCTTTCGGGAGCAATCTCGTCGTGAAGTACCATAAGTCTCTCTCTCTCTCTCTCTCTCTCTCTCTCTCTCTCTCTCTCTCTCTCTCTCTCTCTATCTATCTATCTATCTATCTATCTCTATCTCTCTCTGGTCTTGCTCTTCCTCTCTATCTCTTACACGTCTCCTCCCCTCGTCATATGATGCATCAGAGATTTTTCTTTTTTCGGTACTTGGGGCCAAAGTTTTATCTTCTGCCACTGAGTAATGATGATGGATGTGGGCGAGGAGGAGGAGGAGGGAGGAGGAGGAGGAGGAGGAGGAGGAGGAGGAGGAGGAGGAGGAGGAGGAGGAAGGAGGGAGTGAGGGAGGGAGGGGAGGAGGAGGCAGGGGAGAGTAAAATGGCTCGGAGCTCGTCACTACATAAACGTTCTGGTCCACCTCCCTCACGTGGAAACGTTTCTTCGGAACGTCGTCGATGATTAATCGTTTTTTTTATTTAAATATTCTTTTTTTTAGGGGGGGGGGGGGGAGTTTACGGTTGATGCTATATTTTCAACGTTCGATCTTTAAATGGTTCGTTGTTTCCTCACAACTTCACTGCACGAGTTCCCCCGAAACGTTCCTGAACGTTTGTTTAGAGAGTGTGGCTTTAAAACTACCTAAAGTTTCTTCATGGTAGAAACTACTTTATTGTAGAGAGAGAAAGAGGGGGGGAGGATATAGGGTCTAGACTCGATATATATAGACGTTTCTCTGGGGGAGGTAATGGTTTCTTAGGGTCCCGACGGTTCTGTTACTTCAACCTTGCGCTGCTGATCGAAATGGTCTCTCATGGTCGTGTAGAGAGAGAGAGAGAGATCCGTTCGGGAGTCGTTTATAGAAGCTTTTGTGGGAAGCTGGTCGCATGAAGTGTAGTGAGTGCTGATATGAAAACGTCTTTATGACTTCTCTCAATTGAATGGCGTATCTTCATGGCTTCTTTCAATCGAATGACGTATCTTGATGGCTTCTTTCAATCGAATGACGTATCTTTATGGCTTCTTTCAATCGAATGACGTATCTTCATGGCTTCTGCCAAGTGAATGACGTATCTTTATGGCTTCTTTCAATTGAATAGCGTATCTTCATGGCTTCTTCCAATCGAATGACGTATCTTTATGGCTTCTTCCAATCGAATGACGTATCTTCATGGCTTCTTCCAATCGAATGACGTATCTTTATGGCTTCTTTCAATCGAATGACGTATCTTTATGGCTTCTTTCAATCGAATGACGTATCTTTATGGCTTCTTTCAACTGAATGGCGTATCTTTATGGCTTCTTTCAATCGAATGACGTATCTTTATGGCTTCTTTCAATCGAATGACGTATCTTTATGGCTTCTTTCAATTGAATGGCGTATCTTCATGGCTTCTTCCAATCGAATGACGTATCTTTATGGCTTCTTTCAATCGAATGACGTATCTTCATGGCTTCTTCCAATCGAATGACGTATCTTTATGGCTTCTGTCAATTGAATGGCGTATCTTTATGGCTTCTGTCAATTGAATGACGTATCTTTATGGCTTCTTTCAATCGAATGACGTATCTTTATGGGTTCTTTCAATCGAATGAAGGATAACAAGTGTTGATATCTAAACGTCTTCATGGCTTCTTTCAATCGAATGACGTATATCAAGTGTTCATATCTAAAACCACGGCAGTACAACAGTATATAGCAAGTGGTGTGTTCACTTCGTAATATGAATTGTGAGGACCTGATCCTACAACACACACTGCTCTCACTTTCCACCCAGGTCGGTTGTGGGTTTTCCATGGAAGATGTAAACGTTGCCTTATCAGAGACATATCTCTAAAGATGGAATCGTAAAATCACACGTTGCTCCTCCCGCGTGAGAGAGAGAGACACACACAGGAGGAGGAGGAGGAGGAGGCGGAGGAGGAGGAGGAGGGGTTGGTTGGAGACGGCTGCCAAAGAATGGTTGGTCGGTCGTGAGAAAACATTTTGTTGCTGGACCGTCTGCAAGAACTTTGTGGAAAGATCCGAGACTTTTAAAACCATTTATTCCGGGGCCAATTTACGAAGGGAAATGTACTCAGGGAAGCTTATATTATACCATCACGTTTCCCCACCCTTGCGATTTCTCATTCGAGGAATACGTTAATGATAAGTCGGAGTCTTAGAATATTCTGCCTTTTGGAGAAGATTTTCCCGCAGACACAGACATAAAACGAGAGCTGGGATCTTCTTTTTTTACTATATATCGTGCGGTAAAATCGTTTCCTCGAAACGTTATTTCCTAAAGCTCATGTTTTCCCTAAAGATCATGTTTCACATGTCCTATTTTTCCCTAAAACTTACGTATCTATTTGATACACCTTTCTCTCTTGCTTTTCTCCGAACGACTTATATAAATATATTTTCACGCCGGTTTTTACCCCCCCTGACATATGCTTATGTCACATGACCCTCTCTCTTGCTTTCCCCCCCCATTAGTGCAATACTTATCGTACATGATTTACGCTGAGTCTTCTTAACATTTGCATACCTAATCATAAATATATATTTTGCCCCCCCCACCCACCCAAACCTTCCCCCCCCCAAAAAAAAACCATATCCGTGTACATAACTCTCCTCGCGGAGCACAACGGCCACGACGAATTTCCGCAGACAGTTTTCTGTCCTTATTTTCATTCACTTGTCTGAAGATTTGATCAAAAACCTAGTGTGCCCAGCCCTAACTTCTCGTCAGTCCAGCTCTTTACCCACATCGTGGGGAACAACACACAGGTGGAGAGAGAGAGAGAGAGAGAGAGAGAGAGAGAGAGAGAGAGAGAGAGAGAGAGAGAGAGAGAGAGAGAGAAGGATTTCTTTAAGCCACGAACGATTTGATCACGGCAAATCAATCTCCAGCCAACCTTACGGTCTGATGTGGAAGAGACATAGACAAAAAGAAATCAATCAACAGTCCTTTAAAAGTAATATATATATATATATATATATATATATATATATATATATATATATATATATATATATATATATATATATATTCCTATGAGTCCACGGGAAAATGAAAGACGATTAGTTCCCAAGTGCACTTTCGTGTATTGATCACATCATCAGGGGAGATAGAAAAAAGAAATATATCTATCTATCTATCTATCTATCTATCTATCTATATATATATATATATATATATATATATATATATATATATATATATATATATATATATATATATCACGAGACTACGAAACTAAATTAGCCCACTAGGCAGGACGGTCCAGCCCTAAAGCATTCCAAATACGACCTTTGAGCACGACTGGACGACCCTCTGCACGCGACACAGCCCGGCTCCTCAATCTGGAGGTTACGAGTGAGGTCAAGGACCACCTTTACCATACCCTAGGATGATATCAGCGTGCTCAAGGGTCGTCCTGTCTTGCTCAAGGGTCGTCCTGTCTTGCTCAAGGGTTGGTACCATCTTGCTCAAGGGGAGTGAGTGAGAGGGGGGGGGGGCGACGCGTCACTTGTGGCCCACAGGCACACCCTGGTGATACATCAGTATTACGAACACCATTTGCATGACCTGAATTCAGTGGTCGTATCTTCCAGAGATCCACAAGAACTCCTGAGGACGCTTCATCCCACGACGTGTCTCCTGCCACCTTGTATGATGGCAAAAGCCTCACCTGCCATAATCTTCTTAGCGCAAACATGCGTCTGTGTGTGTGTGTGTGTGCGTGTGTGTGTGTGTGCGTGTGTTTGTGTGTGTGTGTGTGTGTGTGTAATACCCTTCAAAGCTGAGGGGAATAACATCAGAACATTCTCGCCGTGACGTTAATTCTTCTCTCCCTCCTCCCTCCTCCCTCCTCCCTCCTCACTCCTCACTCCTCACTCCTCACTCCTCTCTCCTCACTCCTCACTCAATTCTTGCGACAAATGATTAACGTCCCCACGACTCGGGAGAGAGAGAGAGAGAGAGAGAGAGAGAGAGAGAGAGAGAGAGAGAGAGAGAGAGAGAGAGAGAGAGAGAGACGTCACCTTCGCAAATGGATGGATTCGCAACAACGTTTTCTTCTCTTTTTTTTTTCTTTTACGCGACATTAAGATTGTGTTTCTTCGGCGGTGAAAAAAAAAACGAAAAAAAACATTTAAAAAAAAAAAACACATTTAGTTGTGTGTGTGTGTGTGTAATGGCCTGGCGAAGTCCTCCTCACCCACCCTCTCCCCACATCATTAAAAACGCTTCGCATAATCCCCGTTGTACCCCAGCGTTAGAGGAGGGTGGGTGAGTGAGGGTGGGAACGTAACGTATGTGACGGTAAGATCTTAAATCGGAGAGACGGACCGATGGGATGGGGGTAGGAGGGTGGTATATTAATACCCCGGTAAATATGAAAAGCACTGGTGCATCTGTCCAGATGTTTACGATCTTCTAAAAAAGTGTTTTTTTCATGGTTAGCCGAACCGACGGACCATATACAGGTTGTGGTCTGTGCCGACGGACCGTATACCGGTTGTGGTCTGTGCCGACGGACCATATACTGGTTGTGGTCTGTGGCGACGGGCCATATACTGGTTGTGGTCTGTGCCGACGGACCATATACTGGTTGTGGTCTGTACCGACGGACCGTATAATGGTTGTGGTCTGTGCCGACGGGCCATATACTGGTTGTGGTCTGTGCCGACGGACCATATACTGGTTGTGGTCTGTGCCGACGGACCGTATACTGGTTGTGGTCTGTGCCGACGGACCGTATACTGGTTGTGGTCTGTGGCGACGGACCGTATACCGGTTGTGGTCTGTGCCGACGGACCGTACACTGGTTGTGGTCTGTGCCGACGGACCATATACTGGTTGTGGTCTGTGCCGACGGACCGTATACTGGTTGTGGTCCGTGCCGACGGACCGTATAATGGTTGTGGTCTGTGCCGACGGACCGTATACCGGTTGTGGTCTGTACCGACGGACCGTATACTGGTTGTGGTCTGTGCCGACGGACCATATACTGGTTGTGGTCTGTGCCGACGGACCATATACTGGTTGTGGTCTGTACCGACGGACCATATACTGGTTGTGGTCTGTGTCGACGGACCGTATACTGGTTATGGTCTGTGTCGACGGACCGTACACTGGTTGTGGTCTGTGCCGACGGACCGTATACTGGTTGTGGTCTGTGCCGACGGACCATATACTGGTTGTGGTCTGTGCCGACGGACCGTATACCGGTTGTGGTCTGTGCCGACGGACCGTATACCGGTTGTGGTCTGTGCCGACGGACCGTATACTGGTTGTGGTCTGTACCGACGGACCGTATAATGGTTGTGGTCTGTGCCGACGGGCCATATACTGGTTGTGGTCTGTGCCGACGGACCATATACTGGTTGTGGTCTGTGCCGACGGACCATACACTGGTTGTGGTCTGTGTCGACGGACCGTATACTGGTTGTGGTCTGTGCCGACGGACCGTATACAGGTTGTGGTCCTTGCCGACGGACCATATACAGGTTGTGGTCTGTGCCGACGGACCATATACTGGTTGTGATCCGTGCCGACGGACCATATACTGGTTGTGGTCTGTGAGAGGGAACGAGGGTGTAGCAGCAATGGTCCGTGTGGCGAACAAAAGACACGATGGACCTATTAGGTGAAAAATCCCCGTTTGCCTCCTTCATCATTCCTGCTTTTAGTAGGTGATGATACAGTAGGGGAAGGGAAAGGGAGGATTTCCAGCGCACCCGTCCCTCTCATTCGCCATTGACAACAACAGGGGATACGTAGATGGTGTTCTGTCTCCTACTCTTGCAGGGATGTGAGGAGGAGGAGGAGGAGGAGGAGGAGGAGGAGGAGGAGACCAGAAGAAGAAGAAGAAGAAGAAGAAGAAGAAGAAGAAGAAGACCAAGAGAAGAAGAGGAAGATTAAAAGAAGACCAAGAAGAAGACGAAGAAGAAGAAGAAGAAGAAGAAGAAGAAGAAGAAGAAGAAGAAGAGGAAGAAGACGACGAAGAAGAAGAAGACGAAGAAGAAGAAGAAAAAGCAGAAGAAGACGACGAAGAAGACGAAGACGAAGAAGAAGAAGAAGAAGCAGAAGAAGACGACGAAGAAGAAGAAGAAAGAAGAAGAAGAAGAAGAAAAAAGAAAGCGGAAGAAGATCAAGAAGAAGAACAACCAGGTTAAGAATGCCATCACCAAACATCTCAAAATACTGGGGTGGAGGGAGGGAGAGTTGCCTCCTCCACTCACCCCAAGCTTTATATCTTCCCTGTGTGCAGATCAGGCTGGGGTAATGTATGCGGAAATTGACTCCCCCGTAATGAGGTTTGCGGGGCGGGCGGGCGGGCGGGTGGGTCAACAAACAACCACAGTTATTATGGGGACGACGATAGTAGCCCCACCCCTAAACTTTCCCTTACACTTTAATAAGCTTTTCACTTTGGGGGATAGGGAGGAAGGAGGGAGGGGAAAAAAAAAAACTTGGCTTAACTTTTTTACATTGGGAGTTGGTGATTTCAAGCGAGTTATGAGCGTGTTGTGATGGCTGGCGTTGGCGTGCGTAGTGATGTGAGGAACAGGTGTAGAAGGGGTGTTGTGGCGTTGTGATGGTCGGTGTTGTAGTGATGTGAGGAACAGGTGTAGAAGGGGTGTTGTGGTGTTGTGACGGCTGGTGTTGTAGTGATGTGAGGAACAGGTGTAGAAGGGGTGTTGTGGTGTTGTGATGGCCAGTCTTGGCTTCTATAGTGATGTGAGGAACAGGTGTAGAAGGGGTGTTGTGGTGTTGTGATGGCCAGTCTTGGCATCTGTAGTGATGTGATGAACAGGTGTAGAAGGGTTGTTGTAACGTTGTGATGGCCAGTCTTGGCTTCTATAGTGATGTGAGGAACAGGTGTAGAAGGGGTGTTGTAGTGTTGTGATGGTCAGGTGTTGTAGTGATGTGAGGAACAGGTGTAGAAGGGGTGTTGTAGCGTTGTGATGGCCGGTGTTGTAGTGATGTGAGGAACAGGTGTAGAAGGGGTGTTGTAGTGTTGTGAGGGCCTGTGTCTGTGGTACGTATTGCAACGTCCGCGGCGCAATACAGGCAAGAGTGCCCGTGTTGTGTGTTGGGTGTCTGGGGTTGTAATGGAAATTAACGTTGTATTGCCGGCGGGTAATGGTGTCGTGGTAAGTGTTATTGCTAGTCATAGCAACGAAGGGAAAATGGGATGCGATTTCTCTTTCTTTTTTTTTCCCCCCCACCACTTTTTTTGTATATTGTTGAAGGATTAATCTCTCTCTCTCTCTCTCTCTCTCTCTCTCTCTCTCTCTCTCTCTCTCTCTCTCTCTCTCTCTCTCTCCGCCTCCCAGAGTAGACAACTAAACAGTGTGTGTGTGTGTGTGTGTGTGTGTGTGTGTGTGTGTGTGTGTGTGTGTTTTATCCCTGGCAGGCGGCAAACCTGACCCTCGTGAACGGGGGAAAAAAGGAAATAATAGCGGTCCGTTTTTAACCCAGACACCGGACAGTCTCCGTGTGGGGAAACTTTATATATATATATATATATATATATATATATATATATATATATATATATATATATATATATATATATATATATATATGTGTGTGTGTGTGTGTGTGTGTGTGTGGTCTTGTGATAGCGACTTTCCGTGTCGCCCGCGGTGAACTGAGGTGGTGCAAATCAGAGATGGGAACTTATCATAACTCGACTATAATGCGGAAGTTATCGTAGGTCTCTCTCTCTCTCTCTCTCTCTCTCTCTCTCTCAACAGAGTGCCAGGAACGGACGAAGAACCGGCCTCACTCGCCCACATACACTCTAGCTATCATGCATAATACACCGAAACCAGAGCCTCCTATCCACAGCGAATCCCGCACAGAGCCTATTCACAGTTTCCCCAGACCATATCATATGCCCTGGATCAGCCCCCTCCCCCCCAACTGACAGCGTGTCGCCCCCTTTATACCACATCGCTCCAATTCTCTCTAACCCATGGAATCCTCTCTCACCTTCCTGTATGTTCAGGTCGCAATAACTCAAAGCCTCTTTCGCTCCACCCTTTCAGCTCTTTCTCGGTGTGTGTGTGTGTGTGTGTGTGTGTGTGTGTGTGGGGGGGGGGGGGGCCTCCTCCCAACCCCACACACACCCACACACACACTTACTGGCTCGTAATTTTGACACATGTTGTCCTCGAAATTAGTCTCTCTTCACTCATCCTCCCCACACGTCCAAACAATTTCAGCTCTCCCCCTTTTCTTTTTTTTTTTCCAGCTCTCTCAAGTCATATTCAGCTTACTGCCTCCCCACTCTATCTTGCACTGTCATTCCTTAACATTATCAACGATCCTCGCACTACGTAACACGCTCTCACACACCGTTTTTGCCAAACACATCCACAATCCTCCAATCTCTTGCGTTTCTGGCTCACTTCTCCCACCCATTGAGAACCGTTGGTACTACTGTACCATTAAACAGGTCCATCAATTATCGATTGCCCGCAGATTCTATATCTAAAGCATGGAAAATGTGGTGTAAAGACTCAATCAAGTACGAAGAGCTCATAAGGAACAAGAAAAGTCTTGATACCTATAGAGAATGTGTCTAAAAACCGTGAGCAGTTATAAGAATGGGGATAAGTTTCATGAAATATGTATATATGAGAGATTCTTTCCTCCTTTCATTCATATATATATATATATATATATATATATATATATATATATATATATATATATATATATATATATACGGCACAGAATATGTGTATGCCTCTGTACTGACAACAATGAAAGCAGATTAGCGAAAATCCTTCATAGACATGAAAACGTATACAAACTAGGCATTTCCCTTTCAATGAACGCGGCTAATCACGCGCTGTATACCCAAGACATTGATGGCAAAAGACACCCCACTCTATCCCCTGAAACTGCAGCGTGGTAGAGGAAAACAAGGAAGCATTCACGACCGTGGCTGTCTGCGTCGCTCGACCGAAATCTTGCACGGGTGGACACGAACGGGAAAGGCAGGGTGTTAAGCTTAAAACCTGGCCTTAACAATGTGGACGGCATGATAGTGGCTATAAAATGCCGCAAGAGTGAAAGGGTTTTTTTTTCTTTCCCCTCTGGTTGGGATCTCTCTTCTCTCTCTCTCTCTCTCTCTCTCTCTCTCTCTCTCTCTCTCTCTCTCTCTCTCTCTCTCTCTCTCTCTCTCACACACACACACACACACACACACACACATATATATGGAGCCTCTCCTGCTCCGTGCAGCCACCACCACTGCTATACCATCACGGCCGCGATCTGGGAGATAAGCGCCGCTGTGTTAATGACTGTCTCTCGTGGTGGCTGGAGGCAGACGCCCTGCCGTTCCTTGAGGACCCCGCACTCCCTCTCTCCCTTCCCCTGGCCCTAATCATCCCTGTGTCTGCCATAGACTTAATGCGTGGCTGCCACATCCCCCCCGCTAGGCTGATAACCTCCTCTGCAGTAGCCAAGGTCTGTAGACTTGCAAAGGATATGTATTTACTCACCCAATCATCATTTGGTTCTTCTTTATCTATCTACCTATCTATCTATCTATCTATATCTATCTACCTATATATATATATATATATATATATATATATATATATATATATATATATATATATATATATATATATATATATATTCCTATGAGTTTACGGGGAAAATAAAACACGGTAAGTTCCCAAGTGCACTTTCGTGTAATAATCACATCATCAGGGTAGACACAACAGAGAAATATAACAGTCAGTTGATATACATCGAAGAGGCGAAGTTAGGACGCCATTTGGTAAACATGTGATTGTTCCTTCGTTGTATATTAGCTGCCATATTTCTTTCTTGTATCTCCCCTGATGAAGTGATTATTACACGAAAGTGCACATGGGAACTTATCGTGTTTCATTTTCCCAGCAGACTCATAGGAATATATATATAAATATTCCTATGAATCTACGGGGAAAATGAAACACGAAAATATATACATATATATATATATATATATATATATATATATATATATATATATATATATATATATATAGGAGAGAGAGAGAGAGAGAGAGAGAGAGAGAGAGAGAGAGAGAGAGAGAGAGAGAGAGAGAGAGATTTCCTTCTATCTCCATTTTGAGTCCAGAGACTCAACACGTATCACTGAGCCTGAAAACGTGTATACCTTATGCTCCAGCGTGTCTTGTGACAGTTTCCCTCCATTACCCATCACACAAATGGGTTGACTGACGCACCTCCTCCATCCCAAGATTTCGCACGAGCTTTTCCCATTATGTCTTCGTAACTACGACAAATGATGTACCAGGCCACAACTTGTACAAAGTAGCAATGGTGTATCACTCTGGTACACTGTTGTCTCTGTGTATCTCATCACTGCATGGCTGTGAGTCACTGAGAGTATCCCTCCACGGGATAATGGCCTGGATTTGATCCATAGCTCGGATCCACGAACGAAAATGGTTATTGATGTTCTGTGGGTATGCCACTGTCCAGTAATTATCTCACAGTTAAAAGAGAAATAAAAACATTTCTCACATTCTGTAACATAACTCTTTATCTGTATCCTATGAACAGTATCATACAGAGATCATATGTGGGACTAAGACTGAGTATTAGTCAAGTGAAAAGTAGGGAAAAGTGAAGAGAGAAAAAGCTATTTCCTTCACTCTAACACACTGATCCACCCAGTGGAACTTGAATTGGAGTAATAGTGGAACTTGGCTTGGAGTAATGATGGAACTTGGATTGGAGCAATAATGGAACTTGGATTGGAGTAATAATGGAACTTGGATTGGGGTAATGATGGAACTTTGATTGGAGTAATGATGGAACTTTGATTGCGGTAATAATGGAACTTGGATTGGAGTAATGATGGAACTTTGATTGGAGTAATGATGGTACTTTGATTGACGTAATGATGGAAATTGGATTGCAGAAATGATGGCACTTGGATTGGAGTAATGATGGAACTTGGATTGGAGTAATAATGGAACTTGGATTGGAGTAATGATGGAACTTGGATTGGAGTACCAATGGAACTTGGATTGGAGTAATAACAGTACCCATTTCTACTGGTAGAAATGCGAAGTCCTTTTCAACACAAGACCAGAAGTACATTCGAGAGTAGTCCACACGTGTGCCATTGTTCTCATAAGCTCCCTACACTCTTAGTCCACAGTAGCATCGCGTCTACCTCGGGTCCCCTTTATCCTCATTGTTAGGCGGGGGGGCGGGGCGCTAACGACACATTACGATCTTCCCCACCGATACAACCTCAAGCTAACACAACCACTATTATCCCTCCTCCTCCCCCTCTTCAACAGTTTCCCTAACCTCTGGGACATTCCTCCCACCTCAACGTTAATCTCCCCCAGCTGGGTCGATACCAGACAGTATAGACTGTCTAAGGAAGACGGGGTGGGTTGAGGTGGGTGGAGGAGGGGTGTTTTTGGGGTGATGTCTGTCTAGTACCCGGAAGGCTTAAGCTCATGGGATCGGCGGTGGTGGCGGTGGGAGAGGAAAGCTGGGAGAGTGACGGGGGTGAGGTGACGGATCAGCAGAGAGAGAGAGAGAGAGAGAGAGAGAGAGAGAGAGAGAGAGAGAGAGAGAGAGAGAGAGAGAGACAGAGAGAGAGAGAGAGAGAGAGAGAGAGAGAGAGAGACAGACAGAGGCAGAGAGAGAGAGAGAGACAGAGCCAGAGAGAGACAGAGAGAGAGAGAGAGAGACAGAGACAGAGAGAGACAGAGAGAGAGAGAGACAGAGAGAGACAGAGACAGAGAGAGACAGAGACAGAGAGAGACAGAGACAGAGAGAGACAGAGAGAGAGAGAGAGACAGAGAGAGAGAGAGACAGAGAGAGAGAGAGAGAGAGAGAGAGAGAGAGAGAGAGAGAGAGAGAGAGAGAGAGAGAGAAGAGGAAGGAAGGCTGCGTGTGAGGATAAAGGATTACTGCAGAGACTCAGAAGTGGTGGGGTTAGGTGAGGGTGAGGTGAGGGTGAGGTGAGGTGAGCGGAGGGGTAGGGTAGGAAAGGAACATACCATCATCGTTAGCAGTTTGTGACAGACAATTAACCCTCGTAAATAGGTGTTTAATTGCGTCGGATCTTTTAGTTTCGAAGATTGAGTTTGATACCTCTTCTCATCCAGGGGGAAGAGGAGGAGGAGGAGGAGGAGGAGGATATTACAAGGGGCATTTTACTCTCATTTCCTTTTTTTTTTTTTGCGAGTCCTCCCGAAGGCTCATTACCTCACAGCTACCAGCGCTACGTCTGCTAAAGGACCGTGTTTAATGACCACTTGACTTCATCTTGTGGATATTTTTTTTTTCCTGGCCTGGATTTGTGACTTCTCCTCTTTGAGGGGGGTTTTATTGCCTCTTACTCGTAAGTGGTGGGAGTGTGGGGGATGGAGTATAATTAGCGTCAAGATAATGCGAAGAAGATGAAGAAGAAGACACCCCCACTTTCCCCCAGCGATGAATGAGAAATATACGTCATTCGCTCTCGAGATGTACGTCTTTCTCCACGACTCTCCCAGAAAAACACGTTACGTGTATCTACTTCTCAGCCAATTTACACAGAGACGGTCACACAAGTACAGCTTCTCCAGACAGACAGACGGACACACACACACACACACACACACACACACACATACATTGTCCTCAGGGAGAAAGAATACTTCCCACGTATTCCCCGCGTCACGTAGAAGACGACGAAAAGGGGTGGGAGAGCGGGAGCGAGGGGTGAGGGCTGGAAATCTTCCTCCTCTTGACCTACAGAGCCAGCCCCACGGGGCCTGCCAGGTTATACCATACGAAATACGTTGCCTCGCCACATAATGGAGTGACGTGGGCAGCCTCGCGTCCCGCTGCCTTCCACTCACACCCCCACACACAGTGAGTTAATATCCTCTCTCTCTCTCTCTCTCTCTCTCTCTCTCTCTCTCTCTCTCTCTCTCTCTCTCTCTCTCTCTCTCTCCCTCTCCCTCCAGGAATTTCCCCCGCATGGCGGCGAGGGAAGGTGGTAATTCGTCTCTTAGTTGGGTCTCTCTCTCCCTCAGAGCGCAGGAGCACCTCCTATCATACATACACCATCTAGCAGTCACTTCCCTACCCACCCAGCGCCATGAGCATCATCAAGCAAGCGACTTGGGAGTAACAGTCAACCTCTGGGTCTCGGCATACTTCCATACAGAGCCATAGCCTGGATACATATATATATATATATATAACCTGGTGACACACTCCTATAGTTATACTCAAAGGAGGGCGAGAACTCTCGTATATATATCTCGTACAGTGCTCCTCGAGTATAACGGAAGGCTACCGCGTCTCTTAAGAACCCGCCACTCAACAGTGACAGTGTATCCAACGTGACCAGCAGTGACACATGTAGAGCAGGGGAGGTCTAGTGTTGAGGACGCCAACCACACCTGGCAGCTGGGCGCGTCCCATGGTCTCCCACGGAGTGAGGAAGTCAGCAGCTGTTCTGAGGTGGGGGGGAGGGGGCATTACGACCACTGGTCTTTAGTAGGGGGAAGGGTCTGAGGTGCGTAATGGTAGGGCGAGATGAGGGGAGCAAGGTGTGTGTGTGAGGGGCTGGAGTTGCATACGACAGATGAGGGAGGGAGGGAGGGAAAGAGCGAGGGGAAAATGTAACACAGAATGTATGGGTTGAGTTATGAGTTGACGGTGCATGTAGTGCATGGGTGGTGCAAATAAGGCATGGGTGGTGCATATAAGAGATGGGTGGTGCATATAAGGGATGAATGGTACCATATAAGACATGGGTAGTGCATAATAAGGCATGGGTGGTGCATATAAGGCATGGATGGTGCATATAAGGGATGAATGGTACCATATAAGACATGGATAGTGCATAAGGCATGGGTAGTGCATATAAGGGATGGGTGATGCAAATAAGGCATGGTTGAGTGAGAGGACGAAGGTGCACCGTGAAGTGGCTGCCTGGGGATGAGGACGCACGAGTTAAAAATGAGGGGAACAGGGCGAAGGAACGGGTTGGCCGGTGAATGACAGAGAACAATGAACCACAGGAGTACCTACCTACGAGCACCTACGACCAGTACCTACCTACGAGTACCTACGACCAGTCGTGAGTCGTGAGAGGAGAGGAAGATGGAGAGGAGGAGGAGGAACCACCATCATCATCGTCAACATCATCATCATCAGTCGTGGCGTAGCACAAGACCTGAGGGCTGTCGTGGAATCTTACCCCAAACAGCCTCCTCGGCCAGTGCAGCCTGGGGCCATTCCCTTAATTACCAGCCGGAAAAGGGGGGCCGTGAGGGACACTTTTTACGTTAGTCCCTGGACAACTTGGGGAGGATCGTGGTGTGTCTCCCCTCGGGGCAACCTGGGGAGGATCGTGGTGTCTCCCCCACAGGGGCAACCTGGGGAAGATCGTGGTGTCTCCTCCCACACAGGGCAACTCGGGGAGGGTCGTGGCATCCCGCCTATTACGTCCATCTAGTGCTGGAAACACCGCCCCTCGCGGGGATACAAGACTTCCATAGCAGGCAGCCCCCTTGCCGGCAACACGAGCTCAGGTACTGTACTTGAGGTATATAATATATAAAAAAGGAAATCTCCACCACATGAAGCGGGGCAGGGGTTCCACCCATGGCGCGCGGGGTTGCTCAGCCTCTCCCTTTGTCGCGTATTTTGCCACGGGGAAGGTCCGCAGGCCTCCCCACACCCTACTGCAGTCAGCTGATAAGTGGTGCACGTTGTTTGATGACTTGTCATACACGACTGGTCGCCAGCGGCTCTCCGGACTAATGGCAGAGCCCCGCAGCTCCCTCCCGGACTGGTATGGGTCTTAATTGAGTGAGGCGCGTGTCCTCCCATAGCCAGATATCTTCTTCAGCCGCCTATAACCCGCTGAGACGGGAGGGTGTTTTGGCCGAACTGCCCGGACGTGTGGGGAGGGTAGAGACTGTGGCTGCTACGGATGCATATGAGGGTGGCTCTAAATAACGAGGGAGAGTAGCTTGGGATGATGGAGGTAGGGAGGATAACTAGAGCTTCTACGGGGAGAGGATTAGCTCTGGGCAATAGAGGAGAGTGTTCTGGCGGCTGGGGAAGGTGAGGAAGAGATGATGCTGATGTTACCGGGGTGACAATAATTATGGGTGATGAAACTAGGGTGGTGAAACGTTCTTGGAAGGAGGAAAGTGGTTAGAGATGGTTGGATGCAAGTCTGACAAGGGAGTGGTATGGGAGTTTGTGTGAGGTATTTAGAAGGGAGCGACCAGGGATAATGGGGAGAGGAGGCTGACGAGGACTGCTGAGAAAGGGTGGTGCTGGCTGGCATATGATGTCCTATGGATACTGAGAGTATGATGGCGAAAGCTACAAAGGAGATGAGGTGGGAGTCGAAGGATTCTGGAAGATAAGGATGGCTAACGATGCTGTGAGGGTAAAGAGCAGAGGGAGGAATAACAGGAAAGGAGGGAAAGGGAGAGATGCTGGTGGAAGGATGGCAGCAAGGAATGGAAGAAAGAGGACAAATGGCATGAGTTGCAAAGGACAGGAATCTTAGGCTATTATAAGTAGTGACCAGGGATTGTTGGGCGAAAAAGTGGGATGGAGATGTTTGGTTAAACTGGCTGGGGATGGTAGGTGGGTGGTTGGCTATGGAAGAGTGAGGAGGTGTATAAGAGAGTACCGGGAGAACATGACAAAGGAAGTACCACTAAATGATGGAAGAGAAGGACTTACGATGCTGGCGGTGCTTGTGTATGATCGGGGAGGGTGGCTGTATGTGCCGAGATGGAAGGCAGCTACTGGAACGAGGAGGAAGGGTATGTATACAGCTGCTGGGTAGAGTAGTTACAGATGCCGGAGTGAATACCAACAGATGCTTGGGGGGAGGGAATCTACAGGTGCTGAAGAGAGGAGGAGCCATGGGGGGCCATGAGAAGAGAAGGAGGAGGAGGAGGACCGCTTGTGACAGTGAGGGCGTATGGAGTTTGTCGACGACGATGAAGGACAGTCACAACGATCCGTTACTGACCGTCAGAGACAATATACGCGGGAAATATTCTGGACATAAGGTGCAAGGTGGTGGAGGGAAGGCCCTGTGGGAGCTGAAGGCAAGGTCCTCCAGGGGGCTGCTGGCGAGGTGGGATTATAGCTACTTTATGGGCGGGGTGGCTTAGGGATGCTGGAGGCTGGGAGCTAAACATGCCGGGGAGAGGATTGCCAAGGTAATAAGGAGATGAGGGATGGATACAGGTGCTAGAAAGGGAGGGAGGAGAGTAGCTCAGAATGCAGGCAGGGTAGAGGCTAGGAGGACTAGGAGGAGGGATGATGTTATGTGGTGGAGGTAAGTGGCTGGGGATGCTTGAAGAAGATAGCTATAGAGGCTGGGTCGAAGAGGGAGGGTACTGAGGCTTGGGAGGACTCTGGCAGTACTGGTGAGGGTGGCATACGATCCTGGGGAAAGTTTGCCCAAAGTCAGGTGGTGAGAGAAGGAAGCTTGGGAAGAGAAAGGGAGAGGGAATTATATGAATGGGGGATTGGGTTGGATGGGTTACGATAACCATACGGGCGGGTGGTTAGGAATACAAGGGTAAACAAAATAAAGACATAAGCAACTCATTCCTCTCGAGGCTGCTTGTGGCAAAGATCACAAAGCTAAGTGTGGTTAGAATAGAAAAACAAGCGGGGGAAACTGAAGGAAAAACACAAATAAACCATATACATAACTATAATAATTTCACCTGAAGCTAAGTATATGTCAAATACATTTTTTGAGAAACGTCTGTGGCGTTGCTTTCAACTGCAGTACACAGTAATTGGTAAATGTTTCTATTTCCTAACAATACTGATGAAGGAAACTTGATTTACGTCGTTTGATGTGAAGCGTTTGCCTACGAGTATATAACCATCATTACGAGTAAAATGGGGCTTAGATATCTAAACTGCTGATATCATTACTGTCATAGACGTTGATAATGTTGAGCACCTGCGTTAAATCACTTCCTAACCTTCTCTTTTTCTTGGTATATAAGTTTACGTCATCTAAATGGTTCTCAAAAAAACTTCTTCCAAACACTAGAAATAATTTTGGAAGTTCGCTGCTATACTTTCACTGTTCTAGCCATGTCTATTATCAAGTAAGGTGACCGAAACTGCAACACTATAATCGAGGTAACGAGGCAACAGTGAAGAAGGGTAAAGAGTGTGGACTAATTCCCTAAGACTTGAACTCCAATGCTGTTCCTCTGGATCTTAAGACTTTTGCCCGCCTCTATTTTCAACAGCTTTTATAACGACGCTTACTTGGCCTTAAGGTCACCAGAGATCATTACATCGAACTCTCCACATTTTGGTCACCGACCTCAGCAGTGTTCATGCCGCTGTAGCTTCTCTTGTTTAGCGTCGGAATATAACGAATGCGTCGCCAATCACTAGCGGGAGTCGTTCGGTAAGAGGCCCTCGTACATAATACTACCACGAGTTCTTACGATGCTCGCCTCCTCCTGAGAGCAAAAAGAGATGGATTGATTGATTTCCTAAGACAATTCCCTGCTGGAGGAGGGCGATCCCGTTGCTGATGAGGAGCAGTGCTCCTGAGATTTGGAAAAAAAAAAGGAAAAAAAAAAGGTTCTCAAGTTCTCTCTCTCTCTCTCTCTCTCTCTCTCTCTCTCTCTCTCTCTCTCTCTCTCTCTCTCTCTCTCTCTCTCTGAATCGACGAACGACCTGGCTGTAATTCTCCTGAAGGAGTTCCCTCCCACTCTTTCTTTTTTTTCTCTCGTTTTTGTTGACGTGTATATCATTGGTTGGTACTTATAAGATCAGAAGGAGTTAGATTTCACCGTCCGCACGCTCGCTGACGTCCTCTACCGCGTCGGCTCGAGGAACCTGATACTGGAGAAGGGTGAAGGAGGAGGAGGAGGAGGAGGAGGAGAGGCGGTGCGGTGGAAGAAGCTGGAGTTATATACGTATCAGGTGAGGAGGGGAGAGGGGTTTGTCTGAAGACGCTGACGAAGGGGGAGGGAGGGTCGTGTGGATTAAAGCCATGCTTGCAGAACTGGATGCTTTGTTGATCACTAGGGGGGGATGAGGAGGAGGAGGAGGAGGAGGAGGAGGAGGAGAAGGAGGAGGAGGAGGAGGAGGAGGAGGAGGAGGAGGAGCAGGAGCAGGAGGAGGAGGAGGAGGAGGGCGGGTTGGTGATGAGGGATGCCGGAGGACCTACAGTTCAAGATGCTAGACGGAGGAGGGTTGATGGATGTGCTAAAGGAGTGGGATGATGGCTCGAGGACGAAGGATGCCGATAGGATATGATGGCTGAGGATCTTAGGAAAGAGGGATAGCTAGGGATGGATATCCTGAAGTAGGATGATCAAAGACGATGACGACACAGGATGATTAAGGATGATGAAGAGAGGAAACTGACCAGGGCTGCTTAGCGGAGAACAACAGCTTGAAGCTGCCAGGGAGATGGCTGGCCCGGACGCTAAAGAGCCGAAAAAAATCATATTGCCACACAATTGCCACATTCCTTGAGCTGGGCCAAGGTGGTGTACAGACCCCACTGGTTCCATGCCCAAAATACTAGAACAGCCGACATCGTGCCTAGAACTATCAACACCGAATTTAGAACAGCCGAAACCGTGGCTAGAACAGCCGACACCGTACCTAGAACAGCCGACACCATACCTAGAACAGCCGACATCGTGCCTAGAACAGCCGACACCATACCTAGACATCTACAGCCGACACCATACCTACAACAGCCGACCTCCTAGAACAGCCGACACCGTGCCTAGAACAGCCGACACCGTGCCTAGAACAGCCGACACCGTACCTAGAACAGCCGACACCGTGCCTAGAACAGCCGACACCGTACCTAGAACAGCCGACACCGTGCCTAGAACAGCTGACACCGTACCTAGAACAGCCGACACCGTACCTAGAACAGCCGACACCGTGCCTAGAACAGCTGACACCGTGCCTAGAACAGCCGACACCATACCTAGAACAGCCGACACCGTGCCTAGAACAGCCGACACCGTACCTAGAACAGCTGACACCGTGCCTAGAACAGTCAGCACTTCCCTCGGACCAGCTAGTTCTGGGCTTAGCCCCTGGCTTTCTAAACACGGCACCTGGCCAGGTCGACCCTTACCTGCTGCAACCCTACTCCAATGCCCTGAACTGGCTCGGGCCGGAGGCCCCCAACCCCACAGGTCTAGCTGAGGAAAGCGAGTGAGGCCAAATCTCCTCAGTCCTACCAACGCTGAGGGGATCTGGGTGGATAAATACATCACAGGAGAGAAGTGACGCTGAGTGATGGAGCGAAGATGCAGATCTGTACAGGCGAGTGTCTGAGGCGCGAGGGCGGTTACAAATGCTCGTGGGGAGAATTGGTTGTCAGGGACAGAAGCAACACTAGGGAAGAAGGTTGGCAGTGTTCGACAACAAGAGGTATTCAGAATGACCAGAGATGTTGCTTTACGCATTCTAATTCCATTTCCTCAGCTTAGAAATGTACATAAGCGACTCGGTATCACAGAAAAGGCCCTTGACCATCCACCGACCTGAGCCAATACCATTTCTGAGAAGTTTTTTCAGTAATATTCTACACATTTTGCAATTCGAGGCACAGTTAAATGTGATATCTTGCCTTTGCGTTTATGTAAACATGGCACTATTGCACTCTTCCCCCCCTTGAAGTTAAAAGCATTAAAGAAAAAAGGAAAAATAGCGATATAAAGGCATTTTTTTCTCTCTCTCTCTTAATCTGCTGGTACGTGAGTGTCCGGTCCGTGTACGTGGGAGAAGAGTTCCACATTCCGCAGGAAACACATCGCCTCCCTGGCGCCCTAAACCAGCCACGCCTCTTTAGGGGAGAGCGAGTGAGAGGAGGGGGCAGCAGGGAGAGGCAGGTGGAGGCCACGGAAGGAGGGGATGGGGTGTGTGGAATAGGACGGGGAGAGGCGCTTCCGTGTTGGAGCAGAGTCAGTTTTGATGGTGTGGTAGTGGTGGAGATGGTGGGGATGCTGGGGGAGTTTGGAGGACGGTCGGTGGGAGGGTGTGGTACTGGTGGAGATAGTGGGAGGATGTGCTACTGGTGGAGATTGTGGGAGGGTGTTGGTACTGGTGGAGATAGTGGGAGGGTGTGCTACTGGTGGAGATAGTGGGAGGGTGTTGGTACTGGTGGAGATAGTGGGAGGGTGTTGGTACTGGTGGAGATAGTGGGAGGGTGTGCTACTGGTGGAGATAGTGGGAGGGTGTGCTACTGGTGGAGATAGTGGGAGGGTGTGCTACTGGTGGAGATAGTGGGAGGGTGTTGGTACTGGTGGAGATAGTGGGAGGGTGTGCTACTGGTGGAGATAGTGGGAGGTGTGCTACTGGTGGAGATAGTGGGAGGTGTGCTACTGGTGGAGATAGTGGGAGGGTGTTGGTACTGGTGGAGATAGTGGGAGGTGTGCTACTGGTGGAGATAGTGGGAGGTGTGCTACTGGTGGAGATAGTGGGAGGGTGTTGGTACTGGTGGAGATAGTGGGAGGTGTGCTACTGGTGGAGATAGTGGGAGGTGTGCTACTGGTGGAGATAGTGGGAGGTGTGCTACTGGTGGAGATAGTGGGAGGTGTGCTACTGGTGGAGATAGTGGGAGGGTGTGCTACTGGTGGAGATAGTGGGAGGTGTGCTACTGGTGGAGATAGTGGGAGGTGTGCTACTGGTGGAGATAGTGGGAGGTGTGCTACTGGTGGAGATAGTGGGAGGGTGTTGGTACTGGTGGAGATAGTGGGAGGTGTGCTACTGGTGGAGATAGTGGGAGGTGTGCTACTGGTGGAGATAGTGGGAGGTGTGCTACTGGTGGAGATAGTGGGAGGGTGTTGGTACTGGTGGAGATAGTGGGAGGGTGTGCTACTGGTGGAGATAGTGGGAGGTGTGCTACTGGTGGAGATAGTGGGAGGTGTGCTACTGGTGGAGATAGTGGGAGGGTGTTGGTACTGGTGGAGATAGTGGGAGGTGTGCTACTGGTGGAGATAGTGGGAGGGTGTGCTACTGGTGGAGATAGTGGGAGGTGTGCTACTGGTGGAGATAGTGGGAGGTGTGCTACTGGTGGAGATAGTGGGAGGGTGTTGGTACTGGTGGAGATAGTGGGAGGTGTGCTACTGGTGGAGATAGTGGGAGGTGTGCTACTGGTGGAGATAGTGGGAGGGTGTTGGTACTGGTGGAGATAGTGGGAGGTGTGCTACTGGTGGAGATAGTGGGAGGTGTGCTACTGGTGGAGATAGTGGGAGGTGTGCTACTGGTGGAGATAGTGGGAGGTGTGCTACTGGTGGAGATAGTGGGAGGTGTGCTACTGGTGGAGATAGTGGGAGGGTGTTGGTACTGGTGGAGATAGTGGGAGGGTGTGCTACTGGTGGAGATAGTGGGAGGGTGTTGGTACTGGTGGAGATAGTGGGAGGGTGTTGGTACTGGTGGAGATAGTGGGAGGGTGTGCTACTGGTGGAGATAGTGGGAGGGTGTTGGTACTGGTGGAGATAGTGGGAGGTGTGCTACTGGTGGAGATAGTGGGAGGGTGTGCTACTGGTGGAGATAGTGGGAGGGTGTGCTACTGGTGGAGATAGTGGGAGGTGTGCTACTGGTGGAGATAGTGGGAGGTGTGCTACTGGTGGAGATAGTGGGAGGGTGTTGGTACTGGTGGAGATAGTGGGAGGTGTGCTACTGGTGGAGATAGTGGGAGGTGTGCTACTGGTGGAGATAGTGGGAGGTGTGCTACTGGTGGAGATAGTGGGAGGTGTGCTACTGGTGGAGATAGTGGGAGGTGTGCTACTGGTGGAGATAGTGGGAGGTGTGCTACTGGTGGAGATAGTGGGAGGTGTGCTACTGGTGGAGATAGTGGGAGGGTGTTGGTACTGGTGGAGATAGTGGGAGGGTGTTGGTACTGGTGGAGATAGTGGGAGGGTGTTGGTACTGGTGGAGATAGTGGGAGGGTGTGCTACTGGTGGAGATAGTGGGAGGTGTGCTACTGGTGGAGATAGTGGGAGGTGTGCTACTGGTGGAGATAGTGGGAGGTGTGCTACTGGTGGAGATAGTGGGAGGGTGTTGGTACTGGTGGAGATAGTGGGAGGTGTGCTACTGGTGGAGATAGTGGGAGGTGTGCTACTGGTGGAGATAGTGGGAGGTGTGCTACTGGTGGAGATAGTGGGAGGTGTGCTACTGGTGGAGATAGTGGGAGGTGTGCTACTGGTGGAGATAGTGGGAGGTGTGCTACTGGTGGAGATAGTGGGAGGGTGTTGGTACTGGTGGAGATAGTGGGAGGGTGTGCTACTGGTGGAGATAGTGGGAGGTGTGCTACTGGTGGAGATAGTGGGAGGGTGTGCTACTGGTGGAGATAGTGGGAGGGTGTGCTACTGGTGGAGATAGTGGGAGGGTGTTGGTACTGGTGGAGATAGTGGGAGGTGTGCTACTGGTGGAGATAGTGGGAGGGTGTTGGTACTGGTGGAGATAGTGGGAGGTGTGCTACTGGTGGAGATAGTGGGAGGTGTGCTACTGGTGGAGATAGTGGGAGGTGTGCTACTGGTGGAGATAGTGGGAGGTGTGCTACTGGTGGAGATAGTGGGAGGTGTGCTACTGGTGGAGATAGTGGGAGGGTGTTGGTACTGGTGGAGATAGTGGGAGGGTGTTGGTACTGGTGGAGATAGTGGGAGGGTGTTGGTACTGGTGGAGATAGTGGGAGGGTGTGCTACTGGTGGAGATAGTGGGAGGGTGTGCTACTGGTGGAGATAGTGGGAGGGTGTGCTACTGGTGGAGATAGTGGGAGGGTGTTGGTACTGGTGGAGATAGTGGGAGGGTGTTGGTACTGGTGGAGATAGTGGGAGGGTGTTGGTACTGGTGGAGATAGTGGGAGGTGTGCTACTGGTGGAGATAGTGGGAGGGTGTGCTACTGGTGGAGATAGTGGGAGGTGTGCTACTGGTGGAGATAGTGGGAGGTGTGCTACTGGTGGAGATAGTGGGAGGGTGTTGGTACTGGTGGAGATAGTGGGAGGTGTGCTACTGGTGAAGCGTAAGGCATGGAGTACGTCTTCTATTTCCGACTGGAGGGATGGTGGTTGGACTAGGAAGAGTCCAGAGCTACTGGAAGGATTTGGTTGCCGAGAATATTCAAGAATGACGTTACAGGAAACCATTTTGTTTCACTGCGCAGGTGGAGAGTGCATGTGGCTGTGAGGCAGCTCGTGGCTGGTCTGCAGACCGATATATTTTCTGTGGATAGCAGTTCATGTTTTGCTTTGAAAGGGTGTATGACCAAGGAGGTAAGGCGTAGGTTAAGGCAGTGTAGATTAACTTTTAGAAGATGGAGCTAAGGGATTATTTTCCTCCTCTGAAACTGGTGCCAATAAGTGTTCTGGGAGAATTCATTTTGTCTTTAGTCCTTGCATGAATGTTTGGGTGTGGGGGGATAATGTCATGTGTGTGTCGTATATAATACTTAGTGCGGTTGGAGTTCTACTGAGTGGAAATGGTTGACCATTCAGGGCTATGCGAGGGTGTAACTTGGATTCATGTCAGTCCAGGCTCAAGAGGATGAAAGCGGATGTCTATGTGGATGCAGACCTTATGTTGCAAGTGACCCAATGCTTTCATTTTGTGATGTACCTCTTTTTTTGTTGCTGTTTGGGCAATGTCAGGATGTTGTGATGTAACTGAGAGGCCATCTTCATGTGAGAGGAGTTTTATAGTGGTGTGTGAGGGGGAGTCAGGGCATCCTGATGTAAGAATAGGCCGAAGGGAGTTGGAGAAAAAACTGCTCCCTGGGGAACTAGAGTTCGAGTTTGAGCCAGCTACAGATCTGGGCAATCACATATTGTCATTTTTGTGGAAGGTGGTGTCAAGTACCTTTTGTGTGAGGATATGTAAGAGGAACTGCGTCAAATGCTTTCTTGATATCTACAGCTACTAGAACAGTGCAGAAGGTGTACTACGGTTGGTTGATACCATCCAGGATATGTTATGTGAGGACCATGTGTAGCGTAGTAACAGATCGCTTGGGTCCAACCCCAAAGCCCGTGCTGTGTAGGGGAAAGAGGGACATCCTGCTGGATTCTGTTGTGGATCAGTTATTCAAAGAATTTGGCTACTGGTAAGTGCAGTGATAGATGGCGAAATGACGAGGAGATTTGGTGGGGCTTGGAGGATTCCAGAGCAGGTACTACGCTGGTAAGTTTTCAGACGTTTAGGATTTCTTGTTGAGCTAGGAGAGGTTGAAAATATCTTCGAGTGCCTGGATTGCATTTGGGCTGAAGTGTTTTAAGTGTGAATTTGATATTTTCAAGGCCAGTTGCAAGAGAATTCTTTAAGGTCTCAAATACACACATAAATACATACATACATACATACATACAGATCTATAGACGTATTCAAAGATAGAAATATGGAAAGATAGAGACATTATATTACTAATCGTATGGGTCAGTTTGTGTTTGTGTGTGTGTGTGTGTGTGTGTGTGTGTGTGTGTGTGTGTGTGTGCGCGCGCGCCCGCGCGCTCACATACGTATTTCAGCAGTACTCGAAATATCAAATTACAGACTGAAAAAAAAAAAATACCCAGTAACGCTATATGATTTGAAACAAGAAAAAAATAATACATGGCGTCAGAATTACACCGTCTATTGTTGACCACAGCCAACATTAGTGAAACAACGCGAACTTTTCTGACACGGCGTATCGCAACGCCACGATCATATACGCCACAGTACAACGGCAACCCCCTTAAACATACGCACAGTCCATAAATCATCTTTACGAATCCATTGGAAATGCTACTTAAATCATAGAGATATTCTATGGACATCCAAATATTCTTTTCCAAGCGTTACCTCGCGCGCGCGCGGGGGGAGGGAAAAGGTGCCACTTCATGTGTGGCGGGGTGGCGACGAGAATGGATGAAGGCAGCAAGTATGGATATGTACATGTGCATATATGTGTATGTCTGTGTATGCATATATATATATGTATACGCTGAAATGTATAGGTATGTATATGTGCGTGTGTGAGCGTCTATGTATATACATGTGTATGTGGGTGGGTTGGGCCATTCTTTCGTCTGTTTCCTTGCGCTACCTCGCTAACACAGGAGACAGCGACTAAGTATAATAAATGAATAAATAGATGAATAAATAAATATATATATATATATATATATATATATATATATATATATATATATATATATATATATATATATATCGCAAGGCAGCTCAAGCGTGATATTCAATCTCCACACCAACTCGATTAAACCCACCCTCCCTCCCTACCCAGAACCACCTCATGACCCATTTGGATCCCTTTATAATTCCCTTAATCACTTCTTACCTCTCGTAGTTGACTCGGGAACCCAATATCACCACCCCCCACGTATTACCTCCGTCTTGGCGATGATATATATCGCAATGAGGTCGTCCTTGTAATCCTATCGTTCACCGAGGGAATGGAAATTAGCGAGGCAATTTGGCCATAACCCGGACCTGGGCTGCGCTTGGAGACGAAGATGAGCCGGGAGAGGAGGAGGAGGAGGAGGAGGAGGAGGACGAGGACGACGACGATGAGAGACGTGTCTGCCTGCCTGCCTGCCTCTGCCAACGCACCGTGGTGACGACCCTGTCATCTGCAGCAGCCCCTCCTCCTCCTCCTCCTCCTCCTCCTCCTCACCTCACGCCGCTCACAGAAAACGACGGTTGGGTAGACCGCGGTAACCTGTAAACCATGAGGCTCGGGAGCAAGGTTTGTATGGGATGAAAAAAATAGGACTGTTTGCTCCCTCTCTCTAACTCTCTAACTCTCTCTCTCTCTCTCTCTCTCTCTCTCTCTCTCTCTCCCTCCCTCACCACTTTCCCGTCTGCCAGAAAGTATAATACACATGACGCTGTGCTCCGGGCATCCTCTGTACACCGTTGGCATCACCCAGAGCAGCAACTAAACCTCCCACACGATAATAAGGGCGTTGGCAGAAGCAGCATCATCACCAGACGAAATCTAACGGAGGGCCACTTCAATAATCTGATATGAAATAGGGACCAAGTGGGCGTTTTCTTTTTAAACGGAACCAGCATTTTCTTTTTCCTTTTTTTTTTTTTTAAGGATGGGAAGTGTAGGGTTCCTTACGCGACCATGAATTATGCAGTCCCCCACGTAACGACCACATAACCAGCTAAAACGTTCAGACTAATACAATCATTTCCCCCATACGTTTCAGAGAATTTTCGAGTAATTTTCAGGACGTTTGATTCTGAAATTTATCATCCGTGTATAAAACCTCTATCGTTATTTCTAATTCCGACTTTGGAGATTAATAAAGAATTATCGGTGGCCAAAAAAAAAGAATATATATATATATATTCTTGAAATATTCTTTTCTTGTTGGGGAGAGAGAGAGAGAGAGAGAGAGAGAGAGAGAGAGAGAGAGAGAGAGAGAGAGAGAGAGTCAGGAAGGGACATAAAAATCCCTTATAAAGTTCAAAATCCCTTTTAAGGTTTTTATGGTTTTGTGTTTTGCGGCGACGACCGGTCGAGGGAGGGAGTCCCCTCTTCGTCAGGGGGCGATCGTGGCTTCCCTATCAGGGTCTGGGAGGGAGCTGCCACAGGGGGGGGGGGGGGTCAGGAGGAGGAGGAGGAGGAGGAGGAGGAGGAGGAGGAGGAAGAGGAGGAAGAAGAAGAAGAAGAAGAAGAAGAAGAAGAGGAGGAGGAGGAGGAGGAGGAGGAGGAGGAGGAGGAGGAGGAGGAGGAGAAGGAAGGAGAAGGAGAAGGAGAAGGAGAAGGAAAAGGAGGAAGAAGAAGAAGAAGAAGAAGAAGAAGAAGAAGAAGAAGAAGAAGAAGAAGAAGAAGAAGAGGAGGAGGAGGAGGAGGAGGAGGAAGAAGGAGAAGGAGAAGAAGAAGGAGGAGGAGACGGAAGGAGAAGGAGAAGGAGAAGGAGGAGGAGGAGGAAGGAAGGAGAAGGAGGAGGAGGAGGCTCGCCTCCTGAAGCCCCTGTAGTCCAGAGGACCATCGTGTCGACAAGAAGACCTTCAGTGGTCCTCAACACTCCCGCGTCTCCTAGGCCTCACCCATGACGGCTCGAGGCTCCCATATTCCCACACTATCCCGGGGCCCAGGACGACTCTGGAATGTCAGGGATCTCCGTGACCTGGAGTCCTCGTGACCTAAGTAACCCCTCCTCCCTTCCTTGGTCTAATAACCATACACGTCTCATACAAGACAGTTCAGGATGGGCACCTATCGCAGTTAGCCATCCCTAACGATCATTCGAGAGTAGATCACGTAAGTCAAAGCCATGACGATGGTTCAGGGAAGCTGCAGGAACCCCTGGCCTAATCCTACATCCTCCACACGCCCAGCTACAGGAACTCCTGGCCTAATCCTACATCCTCCATACGCCCAGCTGCAAGAACTCCTGGCCTAATCCTACATCCTTCACACGCCCAGCTGCAGGAACCCCTGGCCTAATCCTACATCCTTCACACGCCCAGCAAAGTCACTTTGCCTTCGACATGACTGGCCACGGCATGGCAGAAGATGGAACCCTCTTCCTTGCATCATTATCCAAAGACTGTTATCTCTATTTATGATCATATTCCTTATCTTTCCTTAGACGCCATGATGCTGTCTCCTCCGTTGGAAATTTTGTGTCATATCATCTCTACTCATTCTATTAAAGATAAGATATCTAAGTTATCGTATTGTTTGTCGTAATACTATTTCGTAATACCAGTTCAAAAAGTAACCCCGAGTGCCATTTTCTCTTAATAGATAACTTGCGTAAAAAAAAAGCCGGATAAATGGCTGTGAATATTGTGGCAATAAACTGCACTTGTCACTGGTTTTGTGCGAGAACATACATGCATGAATACTCCAGGGGCGTGGATATATACATGCATGAATACCCTTGCTACGGTGTCTTTTTCATGTATGTTTGTGTGTGTGTGTGTGTGCGTGTGTGTGTGTGTGTGTGTGTGCGCGCACATTTCATTTAACTTGCAAAAGCCATCATCTGCTAACACCAACAGTCGGAATTTCCACCCAGTCTAAGATATGCCAGCTCTCGCAGCGTCCCACTGAAAGCGACCTCCCTCGCTTACACAACTCTACGGATACATCGTTCCGCGTTTCACTACATATCTACCAGTCTATGAGTGTCGCACCTTCAGAACATACACGGTTAGTTCCAAGATTCAGGCGGAACGTACCTCGGGAAATCTGACGTATTCAGACAATACATGCATCAAAAACTTGAGAAAATACATCTCCTACATCACAAACTTTGCTATACTAAGACAGTATTTACATCACAAACTTTACAATATTCAGAGAATATCTACATCACAAACTTTACAATATTCAGACAGTATCTACATCATAAACTTTACAATATTCAGACACTATCTACATCATAAACTACAATATTCAGACTGTATCTACATGATAAACTTTATAATATTCAGACAATATGTACATCACAAACTTTGCAATATTCAGACAGTATCTATATCATAAACTTTACAATCTTCAGACAGTATCTACATCATAAACTACAATATTCAGACAGTATCTACATCATAAACTACAATATTCAGACAGTATCTACATCATAAACTTTAAAATATTCAGACAATATCTACATCATGAAACTTTACAATATTCAAACAGTATCTACATCACAAACTTTACAGTGTTCAGACAATATCTTTTAAATTATCGTTCTGAAAAGGAATGATTTTCAATCCTTAACCTTGAATAATAACTGAGGATGGACGAATTACCTGAGCAGAACTCTCTTTCCCGATTGCTAAATGAGTACTGATAATTAGACCTTTTATCTGCATTTCTTTACCAGTACGACAATGGTGACATATGAAATACTTCCTAAAAAAAATTCGAGAACAGGAAACAATATTTTCATCATTTTACGTAAAACTATTTTTTTCACCCTATCAGCTTGAACACTTTCTTACCTTTCGTATTACAAACTTTCTCACTGGTAATGTGATGGAAAACTCAATCCATCATTACTGAGCCAGGCAGAATCATCAGTTCGACAAACTACAATGAAAGTCATCGAACTGGTTGTTCGAAAATCATCCGTCCCTGTGATATTAACGACTCTTGGTCCACGTAACATTGGAAAGGCCGTAGCAACAATGATATTCCCAAGCTAACAAATACACAAAATACAATCACACTCGCCTCTTTTTTTCCTCGAATTATGTCGAGCTCACTGAAGCAATAACACCTCGAGAACGTACCGAAGCAGTGAACCAAATGAATCGACTCTTATGATATCGACTTGGTGTGAACGCAGCTACCCCTACTCCCCACTCACACCATCCATACAACGTCTGTCTAACCTCACCTCTTCATGTAACTATCAAGGCTGATCAACGATCTACTATAATGAACCGCCCGAGTACAGCGGTCGGGCGGGACTCTGCATGGCTATGCGTGGGTAGGGAGAGGAGGAAGGGGAGAGGAGGGGAAGAGGAGGGTGTGCGGGTGTGTGGATGTGTGGAGGGTCTCTCTCTCTCTCTCTCTCTCTCTCTCTCTCTCTCTCTCTCTCTCTCTCTCTCTCTCTCTCTCTCTCTCTCTCTCTCTCGGCCGGACGCTGCATTTTTCAGCGGGATCAAAAACACTGACCCACCCCCTCACCCAACCTCATCCCCCCAACATGCAACCCGGCTGTAATTTGCACAGCTGGGGGTATCACGACGAGGTGAAATTCTCAGCCATGTGGACGCCCGCCGACAACAACAGATGCTGCGCCGTTGCCACTCTTTCACTCATTCCGCTCATGTGTCCTACCTAACCTCTGCCTGCGTGCAACATCGCCTGTAGCTTTGTTCACCGGGGGTACCGTATTTCAGCGAGATCTGGTGTGATTCGTAACAAATTGGAGATGTGGTTAAGATTGTGGTCCACCTGAGCTGGCTGTGTATACAGAAAACAAGCATGGGGTTGAGAGGAAACATGTCTTCAAGAGTTAATGACGAAGAATGGTGGTATATAGACAACAAACAGAGAGGGTTATATACAGGCGAGTGTTCAAATTACAGAGGTATAAGTTTGTTGAGTATTCCTGGTAAATTATATGGGAGGGTATTGATTGAGAGGGTGAAGGCATGCACAGAGCATCAGATTGGGGAAGAGCAGTGTGGTTTCAGAAGTGTGGATCAGGTGTTT